>NW_026068189.1:1451066-1467136 GCF_014885135.2 Alexandromys fortis
AGAGAGAGAGAGAGAGAGAGAGAGAGAGAGAGAGAGAGAGAGAGAGAGAGAGTCACAATCACCAGGAAAACCAGGGAAGGATCAATTGATGGTTTTAATGCTATGCTAATATTTTCCAAACTGAATCTGCATTTTTTCAAGTTCATCTACCAAACTTTGTTTAGCTTAAAGAAGCCAGAGAGCTAAACAGCTAAATATGTCTTCTCTTTCTTTTTTTAATTATCCACACTACTTTAGAATAAAACAAACTTGCTGTATTATCTATCTGACTTTGAGAAGGTTTCATATGCTAATTCTGTAAAGATCATCAATATTTAAAAGCACAGATATTCCAGTAGAGAATACCCATAAAAGAGAGCATCATCAATATTACATTACAGATAAAATCACTTCCGCCTCAGCATATGATCTTCACAATTCTTTCAGTGCTGACATGAGCCTAGCACATCTTAAACCTGCCACAGGAGGCAGCTGAAGAGGGTAGCTTCATCTTACAAAGCACCACAAAGGGGACCATTCACTGGAAACAGTCAAGTCTTCAGTCTAAAGGCCTCTCACTGGGTTTGTGTTCACAAAGCAAAGATGCTCAGTGAAGGATGCGGCCATGGTTCAGTTACTGGGAGAGCTGTGTGTCAGTCAAGAGCATTGGGGAGTGTCTGATGTTAGCAGGCAGAGGTCATGGCATTCTGTCACAGGCAAGAGTACTAGCCAAAGCCAGGCATCCCACAGGTGATGATGTGCACACTGTCATAAATAAAGGCCTGCCAGGAAACAGAATGAAGGACAGAAGTGACAGTGCCACACTGTGGGAATCAGAGTTACTGGAAGTTGTGTTCAGTATCTGCTGTAAGTCACACACTGGCATAGATTCTTTATTTTGCAACCCAGTTTATAAATGATAAAGTGCTGAAATTGAAAAGAAAGGACTATACTTGCTTGCTCAAGATTAGTTATATGTAAGGATGATACAATTTGACCTGTTTTAATACGATTTTATTCTAAGCTTTTAAATCACAAAATACAAGTTTTAAAATGTAGAGGATTTGGGTATTTTTTTGTTTTTGTTTTTATGTGAGAAAGTTGGGCAAACAATAGTGGGCTTTTACCATGATTTTGAGAAATCCACACTAACTGACTTAATAATTGGTTAAGTGTTTTCTTGACTTTTCTGTCAAATGTAGACATTTCAGATGGTTATGAAAGCAATTTTGCATTTGTTTGCTAAGCTGGTATTATCTGCCTCTGCAAAACAACAGAACAGGAAATACTGGTTCCAAGGCTTTCTTCCTCCCAGCTTGCTTGGAGGAACACTGAGGGTGGAGGGCCTTATCCTAGAGGTAGCACAAGAGTCTGCTTCCCTTTAACACTAAACTTTTCATGATTAAAGTCACTGTATCTGAACTCACTTGGCCCATTTTAATCATGTTCACCTCCCCTTCTCATCATACTGCATGTTTCTCAAATGTTTCTGCTCTTGCTTTTTTTTGTTTGTTTGTTTCTGTTTTTTAAATCTCATGATACCACAGCTAAAAGCAGCTAGCAACAACCATGCAACAGCTGGAATTCCAATACTGCCTTGGAATTTCTTACACAAGTTTTATTGACCCATTATTTTACAATTCTGTCTCACTCAGTTTTTTAGGACTCTAGCAGAATGTAGCCAAATTCATTGCAAGAACACACCATGAATTACATGTACTCTAAATCCCGATAGAGTACTTCATGCCATAGGAAACCTCAAGAGTACAGTCCATAGAATCCATATTTCTAGGGGTGATTTGGCCTTTCAAACACTGACCATAATTGCCTATTAAGCTCTGCTTATAACAATTTATGGTTTCTCTAGGTTACATCTGTTCCAGTTCATCTCACAAACCAGTTTCAAAGACATAAGAACCACTCAGTCAAGTCTAGAATAGGAAGAACTCTGATTCTCTGGGGTCAATTTTGTGTGAGTTTTTTTGCTCACAGCTGTGACAAAACATCTGACTCAGGAAATTGTAGAGAAGAAAAAACCATTCATGGTGGCAGGCGGATTTCAGAACATCATTTTCGCATGGTAGTAGGGGCAAATTCACAGCAGTGACTTGCTACAGGAAACACCTTTCTTTGTTACACACTTACACACAATCTGGCTCTGTAAATATGACATACTTGCTTTCTTTTTCTTGCTTTTCATGACAAAGAGAGATACGAAAAAGATGTTTTTCCAGATTCTTAAGAAAACATAAGATATTTACAGATATGTATTAATAGACTGGGAGTAATGTTGTTCAACATTGTTTTCAATAAAAGAAAACGTCTGATTTGGAGTTCATGGTTTCAGAGGGTAAGAATCTATGAGGACAGAGCAAAGGCATGAAAGCAGAAACAGTTTAGAGCTTCCATCTTGATCCAAAATTTGGAGGGAGTGAAAGACCTGGAATGGCAAAAGGCTTTTGAAACCTCGAAGCACACCCTGTGACAGCCCCCCCCCCAACAAGTTCACGCCTCCAATTCTTCTCAAACAGCTCTACCAACTTGTGAGCAAAGATATGAGCCTACAGGCCCATTTTCATTCAGACCACTACATTCCACACTCTGGTTCGACCATATTACCATATTATAAAACAAAATATGTTTAGTTAAGTTTTAAAAGTTCCCATGTTCATTGTTAGTTTTCACACTGTTTCAAAGTCCAAAGCCCAAAATTTTTCTGAGACTCAAGCAATCTCTTAATTATACCTCTTAAATAAAAAATATCAAATTGTAAACCGCCTTGGGTGGGTTATTTAGTCTAGGGTCTGTAACCCACCTGGCAGTTCAGTAATTCCAGGGTCCTGAAGAGGCACTATCTGGAAGATAATGGGCGAGAGAGAGGAAGGAGGCCAAGCGGGGTTCTTGTCAAAGCCTCCATTTATTAGAGACAGGGTTACAGCTTATATAGGATAAAGAATTGGGGGGGGGGGGCACAGGGGCCTGGACTTTTGCCGTGTGATTCATGTTGGTCACGTAGGCCAGGAGGTTACGTTCAGTCAGGTCATGTAGGCCAGGAAGTCACAAGTTGACACACCTAGTTCTCTAGATAGTTTGGAATGTGGGGCGGGTTCTGCTAACAGATAGCTCTCTATTAACAGCTAATTGGGTGTGGGGTAGGCTCTGTCAATAGATAGGTTCTCAATACAATTGGAGGTGTGGGGTTCTCTGCAGACTCCCCAGGGCGATGGTTCCTGTAATGATTTTAGGAGGAAATTGGCTCCTGACACCAAATCACATATTTCCCATATTCAATGACACAAAATATATATTACCACTCCAAAATGAGGAATGGAGTCAGAGTGAGGAAATACTAAACCACAGCAAGACCAAAACCCAGCAAGGCAAACTTTGAATACTATACCTCAATGCACAATGTCGAAAAACTTAAATGACACCATCCTCCCAGCTTTTCAGACTACAGCACACTTCTCTCCCTTGAACTGGTTCTACATCCCATCTCTACCTCTCCTTGGAAAATGTCTCATGTTGCTGTCACCCCAGCATCTTGGAGTCTCCAAAGTTGTCCAGGCTTCATTTTCACAATTTTACTTGATGGCTTCTCCTCCAGGGACTCCCCTGCCACATGCCTGGCCTTAAAGGATCTTCTTTAGTTCAGAAAAGGATTTCACAACCCATTTTCTTGTGTATCCTTCATGAATCTAAGGCCAGACAAGGACATCATTGCCAAGTCGGTCAATATTAGGTTGCCTTGAGATGCCCTGCACCAAGGAAATTAATCCAATCACTTTTAGCTTCAGGCAGATTTTTAGAACAAGAGCAGAAATCAGCTACATTCTTTCCCAAAATATCACAAGAATAGTCTCTTAGTCATTTACTAATAGTCTTTTGTTCTGAAACATCTTGAGTTGGGTCTCCATAGTCCACATGGCTACCAGCAAGACTGTTCCTGCTTACAGCACTTAACTATTTTCCTAGTTCAAAGTCCCAAAGTCTTAAACATTTCTCCGAAACCAGCATGGTCATGTCTGTAACAGTAACAACCCATGCCGAGGACCAACTTCTGCATCAGTCACTCTTCCATAGGTGTGATAAAACACCATGACCAAGGCAGCCTTTAAAAGAAATTATCTAATTGAGGCTTACAGTTTTAGAGGATTAGAGCCCACAATGGCAGAACAAAAGCAGGGTGGCAGACACAGTTGAGAGCTCACATCTTGATTTTCAAACTAATTGGAGAAGAGAGAGAGGTTATTTGTTTTGTTTTGAGATAGTCTCTCTATGTAGCCTGTGTTTGCTGAATTCTTGACTTTCCTGCCTCATCCTTCTAAGTACTGAAAAATTAGGCATGTGACCCCAACAACTAGAGAATGCAATACCCGAGTTTTTTGTTATCAAGGTTTTCCCCGAAGATCACTTGGGATAGTGGGTAAGAAAAGCCTGTTAATTGAAAAAAAGTACAGTAACATCTGCAACATTATTGTTTCATGTAACAATTCAATCCTCTGTAACACAGTCCCAAAATGCTTTTTGAAAACCTAGATACGTATCAGCTCTTTCTCAACAGTGCGAGATCATATACACAACATGATTTCTAGTAAATAAACAGAAAAGGGTAAACATCTTGTGTGTGTTTCTTCAGCCTTAAAACTTCAAGCTCATCTCGGTTACAGAGTCCCAGTCCATTCTACTTTCTTAAGTATGACTTCCTAGCAATCGATAAGAGCAGTCCATTAACAGAGCAGCTGGTGTGGCAGAGACTCTGTTGAAGAAAACATCCCAGATGAAGCTAATGAGAGCATGTGAGCAATGGGAAGAGGGCTGAATTGGAGTTGGAAGTAATTTATTTCATTAGTTAACACTAGACAGAAATTGCAGTCTAATGGAATTAATCATTTGAAATGGATTGTTCACTCAGAAGTTATAAAAATACAAACACTCCACTTGGTGCTGTCCTTCCCACCACCTCCCTCCCCATGAATAAATTTGGCCATAAAGGATTTCTTTTTACTTAAAGGAGTAAAGGAGCTAAGCAGGTGGCTCAGAAGTTAAGCGCATGTAGAAGCTCTTGCAGAAAAGTTGAGTTCTGTGTCCAGCACCTACATCAGGAAGCTAATAAACACCTGTAACTCCAGCACCAAGAGATTCAGCACCCAATTTTGGCATTCATGGTCATTTGTGTACATATATGTGCATACCTATATGCAGACTGTCTTAGGGTATCTATTGCTGAGAGGAAAAAAAAAAATCACCACCACCAAAGAGCAAGTTGGGGAGGAAAATTGTTGAAATAAGAAGCGGCGGGGCTGCGTCCCCAACACCCCGGCCGCTTGGCTAGCTCATGCCCGAAATAACAACACACAAACTGTATTCATTTAAGAACTGCTTGGCCCGGCTAGTTCCAGATTCTTATTGGCTAGCTCTTACATATTGTTCTAACCCATTTCTAATATTCTGCGTAGCCCACGAGCTGGCTTACCAGGGAGGATCTTAACCTGCGTCTGTCTGGAGTGGGAACATCATGGCGACTCTTCCTCTAACCTTCTTTCTCCCAGAATTCTCTTCTGTATACTCCGCCTACCTAATTTTCTATCCAATAAAATGGGCCAAGGCAGTTTCTTTATTAGTAAGAAATCATTCCCACATCAGAAAATGTTTGTTAGGCTTATTTACACTTTAGCATTGCTGATCATTACTGAAGGAAGTCAGGGCAGGACCTCAAAATAAGACAGGATATTAGAAGAAAGATCTGATGCAGAGGTCATGGAGGAGAACTGCTTACTGGCTTGCTTCCCTTGAGTTGTTCAGCCCATCTTCTTATAGAACCCAGGACCAGCGGCTCAGGCATGGCACCACTTGCCATGGGCTGGGTACTCCCCATTGATCACTAAATGAGAAAATGCCTTACAGCTGGATCTCAAGGAGGCCTTTCCTTAGCTGATGCTGTTAAAAATGCTGCAAGATCCCTGGCGGCAGTAGGCAGGCAGGCAGCGGGCCCTGAGAGCAGCCAGTCCCAGGCAGAGATGGCTGCTAGTTCCTGAGCACCCGGAAGAGTCACTGGCACTGGGCTGGTCGTGGCAGGGTGCTCCCAGTGAGTCCGGGGGTGTGAAAGAGTGGGGAAAGAAGGGGAAGAGAAAGGAGAGAGACAGCGAGGGAGCGGGAGAGAGGGAAGTGACCTTGCCATAAAGGAAGGGTGAGAATCAAGATGATGGGGGGGGGGGGCTGGGACCGCGGGGGAGTGGGTGTGGCTTGTTTCTTAAAGAGATGAAAACCATAACAGAGGCTCCTTCCTCTGATGGTTCTAGTCTGTGTTGACACACAAAACCACCCAGGACTCAGGTGCAAATACATACATATAAGTTGAAAAAATAAAATAATGAGGAAAATAAAGAATAAGAAAAATCATGAATTTTGCACAGATCTTGGGAAGAGGAACAATGGCATTCCAGGTAAAGCCTCCTGGAAAGGAGGACAGAATCAGCCAAACAACCACAGTGAACTAGGAAGGGCAGCGCTGGGCTGCATGGATTGTGTGAAGGGAAGTACGTGGGACCCTTCATTAGGGTGAGCCAGGATTTTCAAGTGGCTAACCAATACATGCTATGATAACACAAAGCTGCAACTCTGCACACCGTGACCTCAATGACTAAATGTGTTTGCATGTTCCTAGTTTGCAATGCCCTTATTTGCATGGCAGAGTTGCACAACAGGAAATTATGCGTTCAGTGGATCAGTCTCACCTACAGACCTGGAGAATAGCCTGTGAATGTTGAATTGAGTGGACACTTACTCCACAATCCTCACTACTCATTCCTGAATTGGAGTGCTGTACTTCCCATCCGGCTGCCTTCTTCTAGTTACTCAAGAAATCACATTCCTATTCTTGTTTAAAGGAAAAATTCATTCATGGCCCTCCAATCTCTCTCCTGCTACTGTAAAGACTGGGAACCCAGTCTAATACAGACTGCACGAATCTGATAGAATATATTTGTGAAAAACAAACACATAAATAAGCAACTCTTTTAGGGGTTAGAGAGGTGGCCCAGTGGTTCAAAGCATGTACTCTGCAGAGGACTTGAGTTCAGTCTCAGAATCTGCATTGCGTGACTCACAAACCCTTGGAGTTCCATCCCTAGGGGATGTGATGCCCTCTTCCAACCTGTGTTGAGCCTGTATAATGATATACATACACCACACACACACACACACACATGTGCACACACACATGCACATGTAAAAATATCTAATTTAAAGATGAACTCTTCTAAGCATTTAGTTCATGCACAGACACATTGAAAGGAATGCCTAGTGTTCTCTAGTCATGAACAATCTTTTCCAAAAATCACCATTCCTGTCACAGGAGTGATACTAAACCAATCGTTAACAGGGCTATTTGAGACCTAAGTTTTCTTATTTGCAGCCTTGACTACAAAATCACTAATAAAATGTTTGTGAGAAAAAACTCCCCACATATATCAAATTTCAGAGGTCATAGCTCACAGCTATTATATGACTCCATAGGATTTGTCTCCAATCAGAAACACAGATTTCCAACTACAAGTTTAGCACTCAAGCCACACAGTTAATGATACTTTATTGAGAAAGTGCTCTGGGTGCTGTTTTATTCATATACAGAATTCATTTTAATTTACTTGAAATGAAATAGAGTTATTGCCAAGAGATGAGGCCAGAGAACCAACATCTGGCTGCTCTAGCCAATCATAGATCATTTGTTTTTTTAATGTTTACCATAATTCTTTTGGTAAATTCATGGATGTTTTTCATGTATAAAGAATCAACACCTCAAAAAGATGAATCTGTTGTTGAAGGTCACAGGGCAGGTGGGAAAGCAGACCAGCAGCTGCGTCCCATTTCTAAGTGTTCCTAGTCCTTGTTACAGTTTCTACTATGGTATAGGAATGTTACTTTCAGATTTCATGATAACTTACTTCCAGCCAGAAGGAACAGGCAAACAATGGAACTATGTTCACATTTGGGAGTTCCAAGTCTACAAAACTGTGTTACTCTGATGGATAAACTGGGGATTGATTTGTACACAACCCGGAGCTCTTTCCAGAAATCCTATTAAATGAGGTTCAATGTGCGCTCATTTAACAAGCTATGGAATCACAAAGAATCTGAGTGAAGCAACATATAGGTGGAGTCAGAATAAAGTCACTCACAGAGCTGGGAACAAGGTGAAGCACTTACAGTGCCTAAGGCACAAGCACTTAGAAGGTGGTGGCTGCTTTTAAAGTCCTCCAACTCCACGGCTTGCAAAGAGAAAGATGCTCTTATGCATTGCTTTCCGCATCCCCATTTTCTCTGACCGTACCAAACAGTAAGAATTTGGTCCAGAGTTCTGCAAGGTATTTTGTCCAGAGAAAGTCCAACTGGAGGGCATGGGATGATATGTCTTTTCATCTGTCACTGATGGTCACCTGAGCCCCCGATTTATGCACCTGCCCAAGCCTGTTCCTCCTAGCTCCTGTTTTCCTCTGTGCTTTTATTGTAATATTAAATTTGTGATGTTTCTTCTCTTTGACTCCTCAGTTTTTACTTTAATTTCTCCAGTCAGTACCAAGAATTTAGGCATGTCACAGAGAAGGTACACTCTTCCTATGATATGTTAAGAAAATGGTGAAACTGATGTCTTTCACAGTTCATGGAAAGGTTGTTGCAAGCAGTGCCCACAAGTGTTCAAGGCAGAGAACCCTCCGGGTCTCAGAGGTAAACAATAAGATCCATCTGGGTTGGAAGCCAGATCCACAGATAGTACAGCAGACATGTGACTCTGTAGAGATACCTATAAGCAAGGATCTTTCCTAATACACGCAGGAAAGGTGTCATTACCTGGAGACCAGTGAAGTATTGGGTGATATCCAATGGGGATATGGGAATTACACAGCTTGTCTGAGATCAAAACTAGCATTAAAGCACAAATAGCTTGGAACCCATTGGATCTTGTACAGCTTGCATAGATAAGACACTAATGGGACCCAGTTTTAGAAATCTACACTAGGTTTATAAATAGGGCTTCCAGATAAAAGACAAGATGCCCATTTACTGTTGAAATTAACGCTGAATAACTTCTGTATAATGTGTCCCAAATATTGTATGAGACATAGTTATACTAAAATAAGTCAAATCTGAAATTCAAATGGAATTGGGCATGCTATATTTTTATTTTCTAAATGTGTAAACTTTATTTATAGAGAAAGTTAGAAATTGCTTATTCCCACTAATTTTAGGATTCAATATTCTTTTATATGTGTGCATGTCTATAGTGTATATGTTGTATGTGCACATGCTGTATGACCATGTGTGCATGGAAGCAAAGGAGGATGTCCAGTGTCTTTCTGTATTATTCTTCCTTTGTTCCTTTAATACAGGGTCTCTCCCTGAGGAGGCTGGCAATTAGAAAGCTCCAGGAATCTTGCTGTCTTCATCCTCAATAGTCCTGTCTTTACAGGCTCTTCTTTGGCCATATTCAGCTTTTTATGTAGGAGCTAGGCATTTAGGCCAAAATCTTCAAGCTTGCATAACAGTTGATCTTATCCACTGAGCCATCTCCTCAGCCAGTATTTGATGTTTTTGTGAAAAAGCTGATGGTGGAAATAAAGACAGATGGAACTTGGAGGCGTAAAAATCATATGAACTTGCTTCTTTTGCAAAATGGATATAATAAAAATAGATATAAGCTGGAAAAATGGCTTAGCCATTAACAGCATTTGCTGTTCTTGCAGAGGACAGTTCCCAGCAATGTTGGGCAAATCACAAGTCTTTCGCTCCATTTCCAGGGACATACATACACACACACCCAGACACACACTTACACAAAATCTTTCTTTGTTGTTGTTGTTTGTTTGTTTTAAAAGTCAATATGTCTATTTGTAGCAAATGTTGAATAGGCCACTTCCTGTGTAGGAAGTGTTGAGCACGTAGCCCTCTTATTTAAGGATGTCTGAGCCCAGAGCCAGCCTACCTAGGAAGAACTGAGTGCAGGCCCCTCCCATGCAGAGAGTGTGGTGAATGTTCACCTCCAGGGTAGGGAATGCAGAGCACAGATGCCTCTTGCATAACAAGTCCTGTCAGTAGGCACCTTCCCTGTGTGAGCTGCGGAACCCAGGCCTTTAGCCTGCATGCCATGCCGAATCCAGGTGCCTCCTGTGTAGGAAGTGCTGAGCACAGGCTTGGCACATAGCAAGTGCGCAATAGATTGCAACCATCATGACAGTCAGGGGTTCATGAAGACAAGGATGTCTTGTGAAGTGTGTGAAGAAATAAGGCAACATCCTTGGTGTAGTAGCACACCCTGAAACTTCACCACTGTTCTTCACGATCAACTTCCTACCAGGAGCTCAGCATCCACTGAGCTTCCGGTATGACATGCAGCCGGAACACAGTGGCAGGGACACAGCCCACAGCAGCTGTGTGGAGACAACACACTTTTAAAAAAATATTGATTGTTTACGGATTTCACATCATGCATTCATTCTGATCCCATCCATCTCCCAGTCCCTTCGTATCTGCCCTCTGCCCCTGCAACCTCCGAGCAAAAGTAAAACAGAATAAAATGTAAGAGAAACTAATCTCATTATGGAAGACGTAATGTGACATAGTGAGTCACACAGTATGCCTTGAAGGTGTGGCAGCAGGAGAGCTGACCATGACCCCTTACACCTCCCCTAGCTCCTCTGCCATGGGGTGCTGTGGATGATGGAAAGATGCCCCCCACAGCTCCTTGCTACTTGCCACCTGAAGCAGGGCAGGTGGGAGAGGTGGCCTGGGGGCATGAGAGTGAGAGAGCCAGCCCTGCTCCCCATCAGTTGCAGCACTCAGAAGAGTGGGCCCAGCACCTCGACTGTGCAACACAGTAGAGCTGGCTCTGGAGGTGCGGGTACAGAAGAGCCTGCCACATGAGAATAGGAGAACTGGTGTTGCCCCTTGCTGCCTGCTGCTTTGAGTGAGCTAGCAGGGTCAGTGCTGGAGAGCTCCCCCTGGTGGTGAGGGTGAGGGAGAGCTGGCTGACCAACCCCCCTACCATCCAGGCCCAGAACCAAGACGATGAATTAGCTCACGGTGATATTCACCCCATCTATGAACTGCTGGAGCATATAAAGGGGCCAGTCCTGCAGATCCAAAGCTGCCAGGATCTCCACGACACTAAGCAACAACAGGATATCCAAGCAGAGACTCAGTGAGGGCCCGCTATTGGTGGCCTAGCAGAAGCCAGATGCCTGGAACTAGGCCAATGACTCACGGCAACAAACACTTGCAAGTAGAGATGTACGGACTAAGGAGCATGCTCTGTGACACGCTTTCATTCTAAGGTGAAGCGGAAGAGCTTCACTAGTGCCATTTGTGCCTTTGACAAATGGGAGGTTGACTACGGACATGTGGAAGTGGGTGTGGAACATAAAATAGCATTTAGTAGGCAGGTCCTGAAGAAAGAAAAGCCGCTCTCTGTGTCACTGTCTCTCTGAAGCCAGGCTTTGAAGGACTGGAAACTGTCTGTCTGGGAATTAGGAAGATGAAGGCCTGTCAGGACAACCTGTTAACCATTTTAAGACAGACTATTTTCTAGACGCTTTTATTTGGGAGCCCAGGATATGGGATTGTATTCGGCAAATAGCCCTAGCAAATGTAATTCATCAGATTTTGATGGAAAACCTTTCTTCTTGGTTATAAACATCGAAATAATCCATAGTGAACATCGCGAGTTATTGGAATCTCCAGTGTGACTTTAATATATTCCTTCCTGGAGAATATGGTCATGTTTTCTGAACCTTTATTGGAAAATGAAAGTCTCCTATAAAATGTATTTCAGATCATTTAACTTTTCTATCCTCTGTTATGAGCCAATGAATTTACGCATGCCAGCAAGTCAAGCTAAACCTAAATACTTTAGCCTGAGATTAAAAGGCTCAGTACATAAATTAGGGTTAATAAAAAAAAAAAGAATGTATTCTTGCATTTGCCACTGCTGTCACTTTCACAAAATGATGCCACTCAGAGGTGGAGGATAGGTACATTGGGTGATTCTTTTCCTTAAAAGAATTATGTCCTCAGAAATCTGTCCCAGATGGTTCTGTTGTTATAAATTAAGGTTGATCAAAGAGACACAGCTCCCTAAGGACTCTTATCTCTGGACATTAAATCAAGTGCCTGCCATTGCATTTTTATACCTCTGGTCCATGCTGTCACCAGTGTTAAAAATTGAGACAGATTGATGAGCTGTAGCAGACAGTTCACAGGCACCGGTTTCCGCTGTTTGGGTTACCTACGGAGTCTAAATACATAGGAGAAACTCTACAATGGCCTGTAGGTACCATGGAAATTTGGGAGCCATAGTGAAGTTCTACAGACTGATCCCGGGTGCTATCCAGCAATTTCTTGGCTTCTAGAACTTTCCCTTCAGCACGGGGCTGGAGACTCATGAGTCTAAGCAAGTAAAGGTCCTTGGGAAGGTGAAACTTATAAAATCCACAGGGACTTCTCCTGAGGGTTACAGAAGCAGTAAATGCCTTGAGGGCTTGGTGGGAGACTAGGACCAGTGGAGCTGCCAAGAGGGGGTTTTTCCATCTGTTTAGCAGCCTGCAGGTCTGTCATGGGTGGGGGTAAGTAGATGGGTGTGTCGTGTTGTCTTAGGAAGTCTCATACAATATAGGGTAAAAGGGAAACTCAGTCTCTATGTGAGACTAAGTATGTCCTCTGAATTGAGGCAGTCAGTAGGCAGGAGCATGTATTGCCATCTGTGCCCGCTAGACAGTGAATTTCCCAGGGACAGGCTGAAATGACTTAGAAAAGGTCAGTTGGCCTGGCCCCCACCCCTATCGCCCCGACTTGAAAGCTTCTCCTTCTTGACCAAGTGTTTCCAACATCCAAAGGGCCCCCTTCCCTCCTGAGAAAGGGTCCTGATGTGTAAACTTTTGTTCTGCTGGAAAAATGGCCTCCAGTGATGAGTCACAAGATTGAAGGTTAGGTGTAAAAACCCGTTGGGCTGCACTAGGGTGCTGTGATTGCAGTCCTTTGATGTTAAAAACTGCCTTCCTCTGTCTTTCCCAGGTAGGAGCCTGCTCTTAGTCAAGGAATCACTATATTCTTTTTTGTTTTGTTTTGTTTTTTTTTTTTTGTTTTGTTTTTTGTTTCTTGAGACAGGATTTCTATGTGAATTTCGGATTGTCCTGGAACTCACTTTGTAGACCAAGCTGTGAGTTTGTGGCCAGCCTGGTCTACAAAGTGAATTCCAGGACAGCCAGGACTATTACATAAAGAAACCCGGTCTCAAAAAAAAAAAAACAAAACAAAACAAAAACAAGAAAGAAACAAAGAAAGAAAAGCTGGCAAGAAAGAAGCCAAGCTAAGGCTGGGCATTTTATAATTAATAATAAGCCTCCATGCCATGATTTGGGAGCTGGGTGGTGGGTCCTCCAAAAAAGCTAAAGAGTAGGAGTCAAAAGAGTCAAACAACCAACAGAATTTTGGCCGTCCAACGTTTGACTACAGTAACAGAAAACCGACAACTACAATCTGGTTTATTTGTGCTGCAGATGAAGCCCCGGGGCCTCCTGCATGCCAGGCAAACTCTATCAGCTAAACTCTACACACAGCTAATTATGACTTTTGAATCTCTGATCTGGGTGTTTATTCCTTCTCTGGCCTTGCTGCCAGCTTTCTGGTGATGGGAAAGTGGGGTGAGGGAGAAGAACTAATGTTCACTACTCCTTCTAAGAAAGCCAGGGTCTGGAGCTACAGAAAAGGGAAAGAAATTATGCACAGATGGAGCAGGCATTTGACTGTTCAGTAACTAAAGTTCTTAAGAAGATTTAGCAAACAACTACTTGAGGCAGTGCCATGCATTAAGACTTGAAGGGAAATGTTTGGAGAGAACTTGTAACTAGGAGTGGTAATTGCTGTACTCTGAATGCTGGGGCTGGAGGACCCTGAGGCCCAGGTCAGCCTGAGCTTCACGCTACAAAGGGAGACACTAGCTCATAACATAAAAAATAAATAATAGAACACAAAACGAAAGAACATATTCCCACATTTGCATTAGATATTTTAAGACTGGAAGTGAAGTGACAGAAAACTTAGAGCAAGGACAAAGTTCTCCTAAAAGTGTTCAGCTCCCCTCTAAATTGAGCGCTTTTGATAGTCTGCCAGGTGCCGAGTTCCTCCCAGGTCCCTGAGACCAAGCAGCAGCAGGATGAAAACAAGCAGCTGGTCGCACTTAAAATATAGGTTGGAAATTAAATGATACTGGAGATCTTGCCAATTATAAACATGTCCTCTCATTTTGGAGATGTGACAACTTTTCGTGAGAGCTACACATCTAAAGAAAGATGAAGGTCACATCAAGGCACAGTACAAAAGGGAAACCTAGTTAAAGTTGCTCACCTGTTGAGCTGAGCCCAGGGTGGCTGTTTGCTCATTTACCAGCTGGTTAAATATCCATAGCCCAGATGAACATTTTCGGATATAAAAAATGCTCCAAATCTGTGATGTTCAAACTTGGACTTTTCTCAGACAAACTAGGTAGTAGTAGTAGTAGTAGTAGTAGTAGTAGTAGTAGTAGTAGTAGTAATGATAATAAAGCAAAGAATTCACACCAAACTACATGACCCAAATCAGAAGAGCTGGTGTGAAGGCAGGATGACAAATATGTCTAACTTTCCTAGGTTATTTGTAACCGTGACTGTTATAAAGAATGGGGTAGGGTAGCAATGTAGATGGCTCAGTGGTTAAGAGCACTCACTGCTCTTGCAGAGGACCCAGGTTCAGTTCCTAACACCTCTGTGGTGATTCATAACTGTTTGTAACTGCAGTTCCAGATGATGTGAGATCCTCTCCTGGCCACTCTGTAGGCACTGTATGCCTATAGCTCACATACATATGCACAGACAAAACAGTTGGATGGGTAAAATAAAACTAAATCAATCTTTGAAAAACAGAAAAGGAAGAGCAGGGGTTCCACAGAAAGGAAACTGAGACGAATTTCCCCCCAGATGGACTTCTCTTTTTAAGACAGTTAACTTCAAGGCCTGAGAGAGAAAGCACACCTGCAGGCCCAAGAAAGCCTTTCGTTAGGAGGGACAGCCATTGTGAGCTATAAGCATGGCAGGGGTCCTGAATGGATGTTGTATTTAGTTTGTAGAATATTAGGAAACAGAGAGCATCCTGGCCAAGAGCAGCTTTAAGGGACCCTGAAAGAAGGTGTGGCAACCTGATTACCCTGGTTCACATCAGATTCCAAGAACCAAGCAAGTTTCTTATTTTTGGTTTGCAGAAGAGGCAGGGTGAGATGCCATAGCACATGACCTGGCCTACATGTTTGAAGTCACAGGGCACAAATTCGGTCATAACTCAAGGTCATCTCACAGTTGCAAGGGAAAGGAGGAACAGCTACAGAATCATAGCATGCCTGTTTGTCAACTCGACCCAGGGAGGGGCTACGGTCAGTGGCTTGGAGTGGGGAAGAGGATCAGCAGGTAGGCAGGTCATCTCACCATAAACAGAACTGGTACCTTCTGCTGTAACTGTCTGCCTCCTGTGTACCTCGCCATTCTCCTCCCTACTGTTTTTGGTGTTCCCTGATTTTCTGAATCCTGTGGTAGAGAAGTTCACCTCAGGAGTCTGAGAAATACCCAGGCACTGTTCTTTCCAAACTTAGACACATGTACCATGGAGAACACATGCTATATCTGATGTGGGAGTGTCATATCAATCTGTTGATTTCATTGTCTGAGCAATAAAGAAACTGCTTGGCTAGCCCTCATAGGTTAAAGCATAGATGGGAGGAGAAAACAGAATAGGATGCTGGGCAGAAGAGGAAGTGAGGTCAGACTCTGCTCTGCTTCCAGATGGACTGAACAGCTCTGCTCTCTGGAGCAGAGACACCATGATGGATGGAGGCTAGAATCTTCCCGGTAAGCGCACCTTGGGGTGCTTACACAGATCATTAGAAATGGGCTAGTCCAGGTGCGAGAATTGGCCTGTAAGGGCTAGAGTTCATGGGCCAAGCAGTTCTTAAATGAATACAGTTTGTGTGTTGTTATTTTGGGCATAAGCTAGCCAAGCGGCCGGGGTGTTGG
>NW_026068189.1:1469759-1479239 GCF_014885135.2 Alexandromys fortis
GCAGCCCCGCCGCTCCTATTTCTACATATATCCACACACGTAGTATGGTGAATGGCCTGGGCATAAAAATACATAATGCCTATGATGGTCAATACTGCACATCCAAATTTCAAGTCATCTAAGAAACAAGCTTTCAGTCTCACCCATGAGGGATTATCTACACTTCATCAGCATCTGAGAATGTCCATGAAGGAGTCTCTTGATTACATATATTGAAGTGGGAAGATATTTTAAGTGTGGGAGGCACTGTTCCCTGGGCTGGGGTCCCAAATCAACTGAGTACCAGCATTCATCAGATCTCTGCTTCCTTACTGAGGATGCCGTGAGATCAACCCCTCAACCCCTTGTTACTGTGACTTCCTGACCTTATTGGACAGTAACTTGGAGCTATGATCCAAAAGAATCCTTCTGCTCTCATTGTCTACCATCACAACACAGTATAGTGCCCTCATGGTGATTCCAGGGTGTGGCATGTTTGAAGGAATGTTGGTGGAGGCTGATTGTTTGTTCCTAGCCACCTAGGTCACAAAATAATCACACAGAAACTATGTTATTTAAATCACTGCTTGGACAATCACATAAGCATATTTCTGGCTAACTCTTACATCTTAAATTAACCCTGTTCTATTAATCTGTGTCTTGCCACATGGTTGTGGCTTACTGGCAAGGTTCTGGTACATCTGTCTCCAGAGGAGGTTACTGACTTGGCTTTTCACTGACTCTGACTACTCTCTCTATATATCTTTCCAGTCTGTCTATATTCTGTTAAGCCATTGGCCAAAAGCAGCTTCTTTATTCATGAGCCAATAAAAGCAACCCATATACCAAAGGACTTCCCACACCATTTCCCCTTTTCTGTTTAAATAAAATATTTTAACAAAGTAAAATTACGTATAAGTAAACAGGTGTCAAGAAAGAATTACAGTCACAACATTTATATCTACTTTATCTTTTATCATAACTAATGAAAACTATAATTATAACTATCTATTCTTCAGCTCCTTCAAAGACTCCAAAAGGATATAATATTACCTAAGTTAACAGGAAGTGCATCATAAGCACCTTCCAAAACTTTAGAATTGACAGAGACATCTTTCTGCCTGGACAGTCACCCAAAGTTCTTCTGTAACATTGGGGCACCCATCTTCAGCCTACTGGCTCATAGTATCTGGTATATTTTTTTCAGGAAGCAGAAAATTTCAAAGACAGTTTCACCTATATTGGCAGTTTGTCAGTCACTTTTTTCTGTGTCCTGCCGAATGTCTGGCATACTCTTTCATGAAGCAGGAACCACGAATGACTGTCTCACCTTCTTTAGGCAATTTTAGCAGTTATTTTTCTGTGGGTCCTGCAGGTCCAGTAAAGAAGTTCAGGCAAGAACAGTTTCTTGCCCAAATGGCTAACAAATTCCATCATCCTCTTGAAGTAGATTGGTGCTGCCAGGAGCAGATATGTTTCATGTCATGAAAAGTCCTAAATCATTAAAACATTTTAAATGCCGTGTTCTGTAGTCTTTGAAAGACCTAAAGAATATTTTTCCATCTGAAATACATCTCTGTACATTTAGAAAACCTAACTAACATGACTACAAACTTGACTATTATAGATGATTATCTATTAACCTGTATTTCTTAATTATCCATTACATTTTTGAATGAGCTACAGAAACACAATACCTTAAATAAGAGCAGAAATATACATATAACAAAATTGACCTTAAATTTGTATCAATAAACCACAATCCATACCAATACAAATCTCTATAGCATATTCCCCTTTAGATGTAAAGAAACCTTTATTAACAGTATTTGGGAATATGGGCACGCTTCCTACTTTTTGTTTGGCAAAATAATTTTTGGGGGGTGTTTATGATGACCTTTCAGGGGGTCTTGGTCCATCAAGCCATAAGATTACCAGTTGCACCCCAATCAGCAGAAACTAGCCTAAAAATCTATTCCTGTATTCCCCCCAAAATGGATTATGGATGTTTTACTTTGTTTCAATTGGTTACAAGTTATTATGGATAGTGGTGAAGGAAGAAAGCTAAACAAAGAAGATTAGATTCAGAGTTTTTGTTTTAAAAAAAGTGGGGGGGGATGCTCTGGGACAATGGGCTTGTACTATGTTAAGGTTTGTTATTTGTATTAGTTTAATAGTATGCTGATTGGCCAGTAGCCAGGCAGGAATTATAGGCAGGGCAAGCAGAACAGGAGAATTCTGGGAAGAGAAAAGGCTCAGTCTTTAGTCGTCACCTAGACACAGAAGACACAAGATGAGAATGCCTCACTGATAAAACGTACCAAGCCATGTGGCTAACACAGACAAAAATTATGAGTTAATGTGAGGTGTAAGAGGTAGTTAACAAAAGAGCCTAAGCTACTACGCCAACCAGTTTATAATTAATGTAGACTTCTCTGTGTTTTGTTGAGACTGAACATGTGCAGGACTGGTTTCTCAGTGTTGAAGTGCTAACTGCTAACACATGTGCAGTTTGAATACAAAAAAAGCACTAGCTAGGGACACAAACTCATGCTATGTTAAGTGGTGAGCTGAGAAAGGGGTCAGGTGGGGACATCAGAGGATTGGGAGGTTCATGTCCCCTGTGTGCCATCCAACAGAAGCCGTATAAAAATAGGTTAGACTGGCCCTTTTTCAAAAGTAAAAGATATGGATTGCATTTTTTATGTGCACCCTGCCAATTTTTAATTTTTGGCAACAATTTCACTTTTATAAAAAGTACTGAATAAGCTTAAGAAAACCTGTCTATGATCTGGATTCAGCCAAGGAGATTGACAATTTGTGATTTTTCTCTTAGAAGACTCCTTCATGGTGGTGTAGCACATTTTATTTTTACATCTTTATCCTTTGGTGTATGTGATGTGCATCTGTGCATGTTAATGTGACACGCATGTGCCACTGAGCCTATGTGCTGGTCGGAGGACAATCTCAGGGACTGGCTCTCACTGTCTTACTTATGTGACAGTGTCTCCAGCTGCCTGTACTCTGTACCACAAACTAGCTAGTCAAGAACACTTGTGGACTCTCTTGTTTCCATGACTTTCCCAGCTCACTGCAGGACCTCAGGGGTTATAGATGGTTAACACTGAAACCTGCTTTATGTGAATTCTGGGGATTGGAACTCAGTTTCTCATGCATCTGGGGCAAGTGCAAAGACCCACTGAACCATTCTCCTAGCCCAGTGCCCTATATTCTCATCTAACTTATATGCTCTTTTCCCAGAAACTTCCTTTCTCTTCACTCTCATGGGAATGTGAACTTGCTGTTCCTCAACTGCTTATGGGCAGTTGGGGGAACTTTCCCTCTGTGTTCATAGCCTTATCGTTGGTGCAGACATTAGGCAGGTATCCACAGATCTAACTTATATGCTCTTTTCCCAGAAACTTCCTTTCTCTTCACTCTCATGGGAATGTGAACTTGCTGTTCCTCAACTGCTTATGGGCAGTTGGGGGAACTTTCCCTCTGTGTTCATAGCCTTATCGTTGGTGCAGACATTAGGCAGGTATCCACAGATACCCCACCTTAGATTCCCTCCTTGAAGAGTGAGTTAGTTCATAATGCCATATACTAAACACCCACACTGAATTTTGCAGTGCTCACAGATTCATGATGAGATAATTAGCAATTACTTCACTTCCCACTGAGCGGGATGAGTTTAGGATTAGCTTCTCTCAGTAGATTACACATTAGAGAGAAAAATGTCAAACAGCAAAGTAAAATGGGATGCTAAGTCTTCCCACACAAGCATTGCCACCGTACTAATGAGCCAGCTTTTCTGTCACACTTGCAACTAGCGGGAGATGACCTAAGAATAAGTCATAGGAGCTTTCCATTGGAAGAACTTTACTTTGTCTCTAAATATAAGTGGAAAAGTGGGTCAATTGGCACTTACTGAAGCTATTTTAGTTCAACTAGAGAAAATCAACTGCATTTTGAAAATAAACTTTGGAAAAGTTAGTCTCCATATTTTCCATGGAATTAAGAAAAACACTTTACTTTGAAGTCAATAACTCCCCCTCTTGTGTGTATGGGGGTGGGTGGGCAAAAGACAAATTTGGTTGCCAATCCTCAGAAAATGTCTAGACTCAGTTTTGACCCAGGTTACTTCACTAACCTGGAACTTACCAAGTAGTCTAGGATGGACAGTGAACTTGTCCCCATATCCCTACACTGGGATTACAAATGTATGCCACCAAGCTTGCCAAGCAAGCAGTTTACTAACTGAGCCAGCCCCCAAGTCCAGTTTTTAACTGAAGAAATACCTCTGTTACTCTGCCATGTCATGAGACCACTCTTTTGGAGTCTCTTCATCTCTTGCTGTTTCTTTCCCTCTATCTTACAACATATTCCTGTCTTATATTTAAAATCAAATGGTTATAGGACTAGGCAGCAAGGCAGAGGCAGGCTGAGGGAAGCAGTCAGATTGCTAAATTCTTGATGTCAATCTGGCATGGCACATGCATTTATCTAGCATGCACACTTGGTACCACATGCAGTACCTCCCCACATAACTGTGTTGAGAAGAAAGCCTTTATGGATGCATCTATGTATGGGTGCATTTTAGCCCACTGTCTGCTAGCTATAACAGGGTTATGTTTGGATGTAAAATGCCCACATAGCCTCATGTGTTTGCATACTCGATCCCCAGCTACTGGTGCTGTTTGGTAAGACTGGGGACCCTTGAGGAGGTGGAGTGTTGGTGGGGAAGTAGGTTCACTGGGAGCGGGACTTGAGGCTTTATAGCCAATTCCTTTTCCTGCTCACCCTATTTCTCCTCACCAGTGGACTTGCTCCTGCTTCCTTGTTTTCCCCTCAGTGACTCAATGCATCCCCTGAAAATGTACCCTAGAATAAACTCTTCCTTGCTTTGACTCTCCTCACGAACCTGTAGCCTGAAAGATAAAAAGTAAACAATACACTGGATAGTTCACATTATAAACCATCTTAATTTGGCTAGTGATCTTGAAGGTTCACACTATTTTCTGAGAGCTTAAGATAAGGAGACTAAAGTGCCAGTTAGACTCCATTTTGCTCCTGGAAGCCCTTTTGTATCTGTAGCTAAGTTAAGTCTATGTTTACTGTAAAACTTCAGTTTCTGTTTCTCAAAGCTGGGCTGTGCCACACCTCAGTACCCTTAGAACATTCAGTAACAAATGTTATGGAAGAGTTCCTTAATTTCCTGTTCTTGCTTCTATAAACACGCTTGCTGGTAAAACCCCCTACTCTATGTATTGCCCTATAAAAGGACCTGAGAGGCTGTTTGTGGACTGGTCATCAGGCTTAGGGGTTGACAGCTGTTTCTTCAGCTCTGATGTGTACATGAATGAAGCTTTCTTTATTTTGACCATAATTGGGTCAGTGATCCTTTTCCTGGTGTTGTGACCTTATCTGGTAAGAGTCCTGTGTTACTTTAAACTCACGGGCAAAGTGGAAGGGAAGCAGAAACGTGGGAGAAGTAGAATAAGAGTAAATTTGCTTCACAGCAAACCACCTTGATGCTCTTAACCCAGTCCCAATGTCTCAAGAAGTAAGCTCTCTGTTAGGCCCCTTTGGTGGGGGGGGGGGGGTACGGGGAGATAGTCTATTTCCTCTGAATTGAAGCACTCTATCCTAGGGGAAATAGAATCTAGAGAAATTTCAATACCCAGGAAACAAATGAAACTTGAAAAAGTTTGCAGGTTCACAAGGTCCCTCCAAAGATATAAGAACAGGAAGCAATTTCAAGGAGCGGAGACCCTTTGGTGGGAGCTGCCTTCAAGTTATATAGAGAACTCCAAAGATGCATTTCAACATTTCCCTGCAGTTGTCATCCATGTTGAGTGGGTTTCAGTGATGAAGCCACCTTTGGTTGCCCCTGGTTGCTATCAGTAACACTTCCTTATGTTGTAAGCAAACCCTTACCCCTGCTCCTATAGTTTCAGCAAACTCACTGGTTCACTAACATGGAATTCGACTCAAGTGGACTCTTTTATGCAGTCTGTCATTGGTGTCCTATCTGGGCGAACTGATGTTTGTTCATGGCATCCCAGGGGAAAAAAATAATCTCACAACAAGATCCATAACTGTCTTAGTTAATATTGATGATCAATCTAACAAGAGCTCCAACCACAAAAAGTCTGGAAATGTCTGTGAAGTGGTTTCAAGATTAGATTAATTGAGATGAGAAAATTCAGCCTAGGCACAGGAGGGTCTTTCTATGGGCAGGTGTCCAAGACAACACACACATAAAAGTAAACGAGCACCAGCATCTATTTCTTTTTCATTCTGCTGCCTGCTGGTGTAACACAAGTATCTGCTCCAAACTCTGCAACCATGATGGCCCCAGGGAGAGCACATCTCCCAAACTCTTCCTTTCCTAATTTGTGTTTTATCAGCTCTTTGACCACAAGAATGAGAAAAGAAATTAGAATAGTTGTCTAAGACTTAAGAATCTTCCCCATTCCCAACTCCGACACTGCTGAAAGCTGTGACAAGAGTTTAGTGGAGATAAATCACACTTGAAGCATACCATTTACTGTTTCTTACTTTCCACTGGTCATGCTCCAGGTCTAGCCTCTTCCCTCCTTCCTGTACTCTCCCTGAATGTAAGGTTGTCACACATTAGTTATTCGGCTCTGCTCTCAACTGCGGGTTTAACCAATCATGTACTCTGGATTGTGGATTGTCATTCAAGTTTACAAGTGGTAGGGAGAACCACAGACAGATGTGCCCAAACCTGTGCCCAAACAGGAACCCTATGATTTTTGGGAGCTGTGAGGTAGAGCGAAAGGCAGCAGCTGTGAGATGGAAGACAGGGAGGACTCAAGACAGCTGTGATGGATGCATGCAGATAAAGTAGCTGCTGCAGCTACTGCCATTCGGCTTGCAAGGTTTGAAACCAAGGCAGCAATTGACACCTGGTTGCGGGTTGAAGGCCAACACCACAATAGATAAATAGTTTCAAAGGAGCAGTAACATTTATTTTTGTTAGAAGAATTGATGCAAGAATATATTTCCTGTCTCAGGAAGGTTGTCCAGCTCCACTGACCTGTAATGGTCTGTTCCACTAAATTATTTCAGTGGGTTTCACTATTTATTCTAAAGATTTGCTTTATTTAATCCAGAGCTTTTGACATTTACACTGTTTGTTTCTGATGAAGTGGGAGTTTTGGAAGGGGAGCACCAGGTTCTAGGACCATTCTGTTCGTGGGCAATATGACTGGACTCTGTTCTCTTCATTCTTCCCGGAATTTATTAGGCCTCGTCCTTTGAATAACAGTCATATGGGACCAGCAAGTTGGCTTAGCAGGAAAAGGAACTTACCATCAAGCCTGAGGACCTGAAATAAAACCTTGAATTCTGCACAATAAAAGCAGAAAACTGGCTTCCAAAAGTTGCCCTCTGACCTCCAAACTTGTGCCATGGCATATTCACACCCACACACATACACACATTACAAATAAGTGTAATTTTAACATTAAAAAACAGTCATTCTTGCAGGCTCATTAAGGTTCTGATTTTTATTTTCCTGATTCCTTGTGATTCTAAGCCCATTTTCATGCACAGGTTGGTCATTTATATGTCTTCTGAGTAATGTCTTTTCAGGCCTCTTACTCAGCTTTAAGGATTATTTGTTGCTTCTTTTGGCCTTTCACTATTGAGCTTTATCAATGTCTCATATATCTGGAGTATGAGGTCCACATTAGGCTTGCAAACATCCATTCCACTCCATCTGTTGCTTATCACTTTACTGACGGTTTGCCTTAATACTTTTCTTGTTTAGTCTGATAGGAAGAAAGTTTAGTTTGAGGCAATTTTTTATTTGTTGTCTGATTTTGATACCCTTTTCTATTTCTCTCGTACTCTTTCTATCCATTTGTCTATCCGTCTGTCTGTCTCTCTTCCTCCACACCCCTTTCTTTTGAATGTACACATTTCTGTGCATGAAGATATAGGCCAGAATTTAACCTTGGGTGTCATTCCTCAGTTACCATCCAGCTTGTTTTCTGAGACAGTCTTTTGCCAGCCTAGACCTCACTAAGTAGGTGAGGCAGACAAGCCAGTGAGACTCAGGGATCTGCCCACCTCTGCCTCCTTAGTGAGGGCTACAGATGTGCAGCACCACCGCTGCTCTCGATGTAGATGCTGGGCGTAGAACAGCTCCTCACTCTCATAAGGCCAGCAATTTACTGAATGAGCTATCGCCCTAACCTTGCTTTTACAGCTTAATGAAAAATTGTTAATAAAAGGAATATTTGACAGCTTTTCTTTGCTTTCTTTTAGTAGTGTTATGATTTGGCAGCTTAAGTTTATATCTTCAGTACATTTTGGGTTGACCTTTGTGTATTTGGTGAGATAAGGATCTTATTTCTGCCTTCTGCTTTTGAAATATAACTTTCCAAAACCAGTGGTTGGGTAAACATTTCTGTCTCTATTGTGTGTTGTTGTCATTTTTGTGAATGATTAATTGACTGTCACTGTATTTCCAGGCTTCCCATTATGTTCCATGGATCTGCATGCTTATCTTATAATAGTATACTATTTGTTAGCAGTTCTTTTTAATATATTATGAAATCATTAAGTATGACTCCTTTAGCTTTCCCTTTTACTCTTAAAATGACATTGGCTACGTGGGTATTTGTAGATTCCTCTGAATTGTAAACTTTCTCCAGTTTTGTAAAAATCAGTATTGAGAGTTTGGTTAATTCTATTCTGAGCCAGTAGGTCACTTTACATAATATGGACATTTAAAGAATATTTATCAACCGAATCCATGAGCATTAATGTCACTCCATCTGTTCCATAGAAAACAGCAGGGAAGTTCCTCAGAAACAGAGAAAACAGAAGCAGCAGATGATAGCAATGGCACTGTTGGGCGTGTGCCCAAAGGAAGTCAAACCTGGATCTTGAAGAGACTTCTGCACCCTCAAGTTTATTGTAGCATCATTCAAAATTCCTATCCATTCCAGATTGGAGGGATAACATAGAATTATGTGCAGATGCATACTAGTAATATCAATGACAGTGGAGAGTATTTTGATAAACCAAGAAAGTTACAGAGAGATATGACATAGCCTTATTTATTAGTGGAATCTTAAACCAAGCATGTACAAGCAGAGAGTCGAGTGCTGGCTACCAAAGGTGTGCTAGGGTATGGAGACTGGGGAAATGTGGACCAAAGGATTTGAAGCGTGTGGATGCAGAAGTTCCAGAGATTAGGAATCCAGGTGGAAGACCACAGTGTCTGTCAAGCTCAGCTGAAAATTTGATGAACTTGACACTTCCTGGTCATCCTCAGGGGCTACTCTGCCCGATACTTCCTCTCTCTTCCTATCCCACCCAGCTTGCATCCACAACCCTCTCCGCCCCCTCCGTCTGACCCCCTTCCCTCTTTGACCACATAACATCTCCCAGCCCAGCCTGTTCGGGCTCTAGGACCGAATCCGAATCAGCAGGGCAAACGGGAGGGTGCTAGCTCCTTTG
>NW_026068189.1:1485809-1533910 GCF_014885135.2 Alexandromys fortis
CTCTTCTCTTCTCTTCTCTTCTCTTCTCTTCTCTTCTCTTCTCTCTCTCTCTCTCTCTCTCTCTCTCTCTCTCTCTCTCTCGTTGATTAGTTTAATTGGGGGAAGACCTGTCTACTGTGGGTGGCATCATTCCCTGGGTGAGTTGTTGGACTCTGAAAAAAAGAGAATGTGAGCTGAGCACTAGCATCCATTTCTCTCTGTTTACTGACTGAGCATGCAATGTGTCCAGTTTCCTGAAGCCCCTGCTACCTTGACCCCAACAGGGTTCCATGCACTGAGCCATAAAAGACCTTTCTCACTCAGGTAGCCTTTGTTAGGGTATTTTATCACAGCAGCAGGAAAGTCAACTAAGATACAAAGATTTCCATGTGTTCCATACTTTGAATTTTCTGAGTACAGTTTCTCAGAGCACAGCTAACGATAAATATAAATAAATGAAACAGTAAGTGTGCGAGATGATAGACACTTGGTTACTTAGATCTCTTGGCAGCACATCCATTTGTCAGGGGTCACACCTTAAACCTGCACATGTGCCATTTTTACCTCACTAAGCTAAACATGTTTTTGAAAGAGTAAAGTCCGTGAAGAGATTATGAAAGGAAACCTTACAGGATGAACTCATATGAGAGCTAGATATATAGTTTTAAATATTCTAGTGCCACGCAAACAAAAATTAAAGAGGACTCAGGAGGCAGCTCCCTGGGTAAAGTGTCTTCAGAATAAGCATGAAGACTTGAGTTTTGAGCTTTGGTGACCAGTGAAAATCAACTATTTCAGCAAATGCCTTTAGTCCCAATGCTGAGCACACAGGGACAGGAGGATCCCTGGAGATCCCTTGCATCCTTGAGCAATTAGTGAGATCCAGGTTTAGTGTGAGACCCTGTTTCAAATGTTAAGGTGGAGATGATAGAGGAAGACATTCATTATAGACTTCTGACCTTCATGCACACACACACTTACCTGTACCCACATTCATACATATAAGAACAAACACATATGTTACCCAAAGACAGCAACAAAAATTTAAAATATTCAAAATTAATTTATATATTTTATTTAATATGATACATCACAGTAATTTTAATATATACTTTGTAGGAACTACCATTGAAATATTTTACATTTTTTTTCTAAATAAAGCCTCTAATACTCAATGTATTTTTATCCTTCCAGCATACTGTAACTTGCAAAGATACATTGAAAATGCTTCATGGCCACCACTACTGCCTGTGATGTTGCAAGCAGTCCCATAAGCAGGAATGAAAAGGCTTGGAGCCAGTTTAATGAGGATGAGGCTGGGTGAAAATAATTTTTCTCATGTTTTATCATGTTCAGCCATCCAGAATATTTTAAGACATAAGCCACTAAACTCTCACACCCAACAGTTTTAATTCCATGGGTCTACATCAGTTTCTAATGAGTTGACAGGCAATGCAAAGGCTTTTAGCCCTGCAAACTTTTACAGTCACCCTGCTAAAAATGAGGATTTAGGGAATTTGTAAGGTGTTTCTGTTATATTTTGGATGGGGTGTGGAAGATGGGATCTGTTGTTTGTTTATGTTTTTGTTTTATTGTTGTTGTTATTGATCTTAGGTTGACTTTGAACTTGCTAGGTAGCTGTGGATGTCCTTGAATTTGTGGTCATTCTGTCCCCACTTCCAAAGCATTGCTAATATAGGGATGCACCATTGTGCCTGACTTACATGCTGGAGATAAAACCCAAGGCTCCATGAATGCTAGACAAATATTTTACGAGCTGAGCAATGTCTTCGTTTGGTGTAGTAAGTCTTAAGGGGCACAAGGTCACACAGTTGCTGTGTGTGATTTCTGTGTCTCTTTATTGTAATTGGAATTTATGCTGTAGTATGAAAATCAGGTACTAAAATTGCATGCAAGATTCCAGGTTTTTCAGTGGTAGAATGACTCACAATGATGAATTTTGGGGAGTAAGGCTCTTGTTAACTATTAGCAAGTGAACAT
The DNA here is from genome assembly GCF_014885135.2 of Alexandromys fortis. Taxonomy (NCBI): domain Eukaryota; kingdom Metazoa; phylum Chordata; class Mammalia; order Rodentia; family Cricetidae; genus Alexandromys; species Alexandromys fortis. Next base: position 1,487,790 of record NW_026068189.1, read on the forward strand.
ACTTAGATATGAATCGTACATGCAGAACTATGCTTAGTTAATTTTGCATAATCTATATTTCACAGAAAGTCTCAAATTTTGCTTAACTTTCCTTTCACTAAGGGAAACATTTAGGCATAATTCAAGTAAACCATTACTGTGGGCACTAGAAAACTGTAATATGAACACTATTTAATTTATTTTCAAATATCTGTAAACTTCAAAAGGTAGGCTGTATTTCATATTTACAGTTATATCTCATTTTTAATCAGTTGATTGTATTATCAACTTTGAAAATCAGGATAGAGCTGTTACCTCATCAATAGGTGAAAGGTTAAGTACACTTTTATTCTGTAGTATTTGAAAGTATAGTCATTGATTGCAATGCATACTACTTTACATAGTTCATCTGTGTCTTTGAATGTGTGTATGTTCATGTGTGTGAATCTGTACATGCATGTATGTGCACCTGCAAGTGCGCACATGCTCATAGAGGTCAGAGGTCAGTCCCCACTGTTGTGCCTCAGGTGATATTCATCTATTTTGTTTGAGACAGAAACTTATATTGCCTTGTGTAGCACAATTAATAAAAGCCCAGAGACAGAAATTGGGATTCAACCTGAAGGTCAGAAAAGTAAAACAGTCACTGGCTCTTACCTCAACCTCAGTCTGAAATGGCGATCCTGCCTCCAGGAATCTCAGAATGAAACTGTGTCTGTCTGCTGTCTCCTTCTTTCTTACATTCCTCTCTAATGCTGGGAATAAAGGTGTGCACCAGTGGTATTAAAGGTGTGCACTGCCCAGTTTGTATGGCAAACTAGTGTGGCTCCTGGGATTAAAGGTGTGTGTCACTACTGCCTGGTCTGTGAGGCTGACCAGTAGGGCAAGTTTTATTCATTAAGTTACAAATGAAATGTCAGTACATCCTTGGGGCTGGTCATGTAGATTAGGCTGACTGGAGACTGAAACTCAGGAATCCATCTGTGTATGCCTGTCTGGGGTTGGAATGGTAAGGGTATGTCAGCACACATAGATTTGGAGGGATGGAACTCAGGGAACACCTGTAAGGCAAGTACTTTACCAAGTGAGCCATCTAACATCACTGAATATTTCAACATTGCTGATGTGGTATGAGAAAGGGCAAGAAAGCACAGGTATATGCAAAAGTATTATAATTCTTGATAGCATGTTCATTTTTTTTTTTTTTTTGGAACATAGGATAAAGTATACTTCAGAGTAAAAGCTCAGATGCAGAGCCAGTTCCCTGTTTTACCTGTGCTTTGGGATGATGTGATTATAGAGTCCATTTCCAAGCCTCCCCTAACACCACAGGAGCCTGGGGCTGAATTACAAACTGCCTGATGTTTTACATTCACAGGGCACAGTGTGATCTCATAAGGCATTGTAAGAAGAGTCGCTACACATGAATTTTTAAATGATTAGAAAGCTATCTCTAGCGATGCAAGAAAAGAACCTTATGAATTGAACATTTTCTCAAAATTGGCCACACAAATGGAGATCAAAAACTTTAGTCAAGTGGAAAGTGATGTAGAATTATTAGTGTCTAACTGGCACACTTTTCCAAATTGCTCACTTCCATTGCTAACGTTTGGTCCCACGTCTAATTTTTGGATAGTTGACCATGGAGCCCTCTTTCCTGACTTGATTTTCATGCCACATGTAAGATAAACTGTGTGAAAGTGTTTTATGCTATTGTTCAAGTCAGGAACTATGGCGCTCATGCTGACTGAGCTTGGGCTCGGTGCCAAGTACTTATTTCTCCAGTTCTTGCCGTATTCATCATATGAAAAGCAACCTCATTATTCCCATGTTACACAGGAAACTCTGAAACTCAGTGAGGGGAGTAACTTGCCAAATGCCCTTATAATTATTGGTCCAGTCGGCTTCAGGAGGTTCCTCGGGCCCCACAGCCTGTGCCTCTCCCCTTGGGTAGTTCTGGTCATCTGTGCACATAGGCCTGCTGTTTATACCTTTTACCAAGGAAAGTACTCTGTTTACTAGTAACTTCCCTCCTCGTTGTGATGAAACACCTGACAAGAAGCCGCAGAGAACAAGGGTTTATCTGACTGAGACTTTGAAGATCTACATCTCATGTTCCCAGAGAAGGCATGCTGGCAAGAGTGGGAGGCCACCTACTCATATTGCATCAGCAGCCAGGAAGCAGAGAGAAACAGGAACTGGGACTAGGTGATGCCTCAATTCCTCCCCTGGTGACCTACCTCCTCCAGTGAGGATCCATCTCCCAAAGGTTCCAGGTTTTCTCAAACAGTGTTACCAGCTGGAGACCTTCAAACATAATTCGTCAGGGAACAGTTCATATCCAAACCACACTTCCAATAGATAGGTTCCATAAGTCACATCCAAATGTAACCTAGTGGGTTCTAAAGCAGGAAATTAATAGTAGCACCACATCTCTCTTTCTTTGTGTCATTTCCCTAGAAAGAAGATGCTTAGATATACTGGGGTGTTAGAGCTGTACTACCCAGGCTGGGGGATCTGAATCTTTGGGGTTCTGCCATGCAGGACAAGGAGAAGGCCTTTTCCAGGTAACTACACAGCTCTTTCTTTCTTTTTTTTTTTTTTAAAGTCTTAGCTAGAAGGTGGAGGCTATCTCTACCTGACAGAGATGGAAGTACTCCTTATTTTTTCAACTCCACAGTTTTGAGGCCACAAAACAATTCTGTTGTTTTTCTTTTCACGTGTATGTGGCATGCATGCATTATATATATATATATAATATATACAATATATGTACAATATACAATATATACAATATACTATTTTTATATATATTGCATGTGTGTGTGTGCATGTGCATGTGAAGATCTGTACACATGCATGTGGAGATCTAAGATTGATGTCAGGAATCACTCTCAGTCATTCAGCACCTTATTTATTGAGACAGAGTCTCACAGTCTAATCCAGAGCTTGTCAGTTTGGCTAGTCTTGCTTTGCCTTCCAATGCTAGAATTACAGGTGGGCTGCCATGCAGAGTCAGTATTTTCTTAGGTTCTGGGGATCCAAGCCCTCATTCTCATGCCAGCTAAGGTAGCGTTTTAACCACTGAGCAAGTCCCTCATACCAGACCAGGACCAGAAAACAAAGATTGCTTCTTTTATCTTGACACTTCGGAAAGGGAATTCTCATAAGTAATAATGAATGAAACCATCTGATTCTCGGTTCACAAGGTAACAGATAAAGTAAATGGAAATTTGACCCTGAGGAATGAAATCACTGTTTATTACTTGTTTTGACATGAAACATAATCTTTAGCAATGAAAAACGTTCTCCACATGTGTCTTTTGTAGTGTTTGGGCCTTAGTGGATAAATAGTGGCTATGACTCACACTTGCCATCATTGACTTATCCTTCCCCCAAAATATAGCTAGTTGTTCTTTGGATAGCACTGCCAGCAAACAATATTTATTTAAAACATTCATCAGACTCCTCAGAGAGAGTGGTTTATTCTGCTGAGAAATGATGATGTCTCCAAGTCCTCCTCCTTGACAACAAATCCACTACATCATCTCAGCAGTGATCACTCTTCCCAGCTGATGATAGGTTACAAGCTATAAAGTGAACTGAGATACGGCTCATCAACTTGTGTTTTTCTTTGGGGGAGAGATGATATGAAACTATGCACGTTGAAATTTTGGGAGTAATAAATGACTTGTTTGAGGTCAACATCAATAGCACCCACACAACAAAGATGATGTGAGGGATCACATTGTCAGCTTGACCAGATCTAGAACCATCTGTTGGGGGGCAGGCACGTCTCCAGACATGTCAGTGAGGAATTATTATGATTAGAGTAGACATGACTGTTAAGGATTATCTTAATTAGGTTAACTGAGGTTGAGCTACCTAAAAGTGTATACTACCAAAGTGTATACTGCCTGGAGACTTGAACTGTACACAAAGGAGGAAGCTAATGAGGATCAGTGTTGATCTCTTTCTGCTTCCTGCCTGTGGACAAAATGTTACTGTGTCTGGGGGAGGGGGGTTGATGTGGGTGGGATTCCCCTCTGTATGCTGTGAATGCCATTGGTTAATAAAGAATCTTCTTTGGGTCATTGCAGTGCAGAACAGGGCAGTGTGGGAATTCCAAGCAGATAGAGGAGAAAGTAGCCAGAGTGAAAGAGAAGCCATGTAGCTGCTGCAGAAGACAGATGCTGGATGCTGGATGGCACCTTACCGGTAGGCCACAACCATGTGGTAATACACAGATTAATAGAAATGGGTTAATTTAAGATATAAGTGCTAGCTAGAAATATGCTTACTCTATTGGCCAAACAGTATCACAATTAATGTAGTTTCTGTGTGATATTTTCAAGTCTGGGTGGTCAAGAATAAACAAGCAGTCTCTGATTACAAGGTTTTATGCATTAAGTTACTTGAAGTGAATGGTCCACTGTAAATTCAGAAAGTCAGGGTTCCAGATTGCATTAAAAGAAGAAAATAAGCTAATCACAATCATTTATTTCTCTGCTTCCTGACACTCATGCTATGTGAGCAGCTGCTTCAATGTCCTGCAGCAATGCCTTCCCTGATATAAACATGATGTATGATACCCTCATTGTGAGCCAAAATAGCACCTTTCTTCTTTACATTGCTTTTGTTATGGTATTTTATCACAGCAATAAGAAAATAATATATCTGGTCATGTGGTTTGGTCCTCAACTATTAGGGATCTGCCCCCTCTTTATGTCTCTCTCTCATTTTTTCCCATTCTGTCCTCCATGAAAAAAATTGCACTGTCTACTTTTGCCCTTCTAATTATTTATTCAACACTGTGACCCATTTAGAGGTCTTTTAAAAAAATCTTAATCTGTCTTTATTTCTGAAAATAATCTGTAATTATTTTCTGACCAGAAGCACCTTTTTTTTTTTTAAATGTGGGTATGGCTATGGCCAACATAGCCTTGCCTGCTTGCTCCACCCAGTGCAACATGGCATAGGCATGTTCACTGTCACTGAGAGCCAAGTATATTGCCCCATTTTTAGGTACACAGTGGGTCTATGTTTCCATTAAGCAAGTTGTAGCACTCTGTTCACTGACCCCATTTAAATATTTTATAGTTGGATTACCTGAAAGAATTAGAGTCATTAGTGCTGGCGAACCAGGAAGCCTTCTTAAAGAAGCTGCACAGTTTTTGCTGCAACGCTGAGTCAGGAAGCCTTCTCTTTAAAGAGACATACTTTTCTCTGGCAAAGAATGGAGACTGTATGAGAAAATTCTGCTACCAAGAAGCTGTGCTTAACTCTGTTCTTTTGTATAGAATTGCTTCCCAAGGTCTCTCGGGTTTTACATGTTTCTAGTTGTCCGTATTGGTGCCATTTATTGACAGAGATATCAGTCCTGCCTTGTCCCACAGCCTTTCAGTTCCAAAGAAACACAGAGGTCTACATTAATTATAAACTGATAGGCCAGTTAGTTCAGGTTTCTTATTAACTCCTACATCTTAAATTAGCCCATAATTCTTGTCTGCATTAGTCACATGGCTTGGTAACTTCCTTTTATCAGTAAAGTAGTCTCATCTTGCATCCTCTGTTTCTGGATGATGACTGCAGACTGAGCCTTTCCTTTACCCAGGATTCTCCTCTTCTGATTGCTTCACTTATACTTCCTGTCTGTCTACTGGCCAGTCAGCATTTTATTAAACCAGTACAAGTGACAAAATTTTACAGAGTATAAGTCCATTTTCCCACAGCACTTCCAGCTGTAGAAACCTTGCAGCTCTCTTAAGAGGCTCCACCATTAGAATACTTAAATGGGGATTATGAATAATCCACAGCATGCTTCTTGGTGGTGGAAGGGACCTTAAAACTCCATAGAGTTGTGGCAATAAGCATGGCTCCAACCATTACCTCTTCCATGAAGCTAGACTCCCAGAAAGCTAAAGAATGGGGTGGATTCAACCTTCAAAGTCACAGCTCTAATCCTAGCCTCATGGTTTAGTGAATTAAGGACTCATGCTGTCAGAAAAAGAAAGATATACAGTGAAGATAGATTCAGACCAAAAAAAAAAAAAAAACCCTCTAGATGGTTTACAGTATGTTTAAAAACATATGTAGGATTTGAAGAGAAAAGAAAAAGGATGAAGTTTTTTTTTTTTTTTTTTTTTTGGAACATAGGATAAAGTATACTTCAGAGTAAAAGCTCAGATGCAGAGCCAGTTCCCTGTTTTACCTGTGCTTTGGGATGATGTGATTATAGAGTCCATTTCCAAGCCTCCCCTAACACCACAGGAGCCTGGGGCTGAATTACAAACTGCCTGATGTTTTACATTCACAGGGCACAGTGTGATCTCATAAGGCATTGTAAGAAGAGTCGCTACACATGAATTTTTAAATGATTAGAAAGCTATCTCTAGCGATGCAAGAAAAGAACCTTATGAATTGAACATTTTCTCAAAATTGGCCACACAAATGGAGATCAAAAACTTTAGTCAAGTGGAAAGTGATGTAGAATTATTAGTGTCTAACTGGCACACTTTTCCAAATTGCTCACTTCCATTGCTAACGTTTGGTCCCACGTCTAATTTTTGGATAGTTGACCATGGAGCCCTCTTTCCTGACTTGATTTTCATGCCACATGTAAGATAAACTGTGTGAAAGTGTTTTATGCTATTGTTCAAGTCAGGAACTATGGCGCTCATGCTGACTGAGCTTGGGCTCGGTGCCAAGTACTTATTTCTCCAGTTCTTGCCGTATTCATCATATGAAAAGCAACCTCATTATTCCCATGTTACACAGGAAACTCTGAAACTCAGTGAGGGGAGTAACTTGCCAAATGCCCTTATAATTATTGGTCCAGTCGGCTTCAGGAGGTTCCTCGGGCCCCACAGCCTGTGCCTCTCCCCTTGGGTAGTTCTGGTCATCTGTGCACATAGGCCTGCTGTTTATACCTTTTACCAAGGAAAGTACTCTGTTTACTAGTAACTTCCCTCCTCGTTGTGATGAAACACCTGACAAGAAGCCGCAGAGAACAAGGGTTTATCTGACTGAGACTTTGAAGATCTACATCTCATGTTCCCAGAGAAGGCATGCTGGCAAGAGTGGGAGGCCACCTACTCATATTGCATCAGCAGCCAGGAAGCAGAGAGAAACAGGAACTGGGACTAGGTGATGCCTCAATTCCTCCCCTGGTGACCTACCTCCTCCAGTGAGGATCCATCTCCCAAAGGTTCCAGGTTTTCTCAAACAGTGTTACCAGCTGGAGACCTTCAAACATAATTCGTCAGGGAACAGTTCATATCCAAACCACACTTCCAATAGATAGGTTCCATAAGTCACATCCAAATGTAACCTAGTGGGTTCTAAAGCAGGAAATTAATAGTAGCACCACATCTCTCTTTCTTTGTGTCATTTCCCTAGAAAGAAGATGCTTAGATATACTGGGGTGTTAGAGCTGTACTACCCAGGCTGGGGGATCTGAATCTTTGGGGTTCTGCCATGCAGGACAAGGAGAAGGCCTTTTCCAGGTAACTACACAGCTCTTTCTTTCTTTTTTTTTTTTTTAAAGTCTTAGCTAGAAGGTGGAGGCTATCTCTACCTGACAGAGATGGAAGTACTCCTTATTTTTTCAACTCCACAGTTTTGAGGCCACAAAACAATTCTGTTGTTTTTCTTTTCACGTGTATGTGGCATGCATGCATTATATATATATATATNCAGACCCCTGGGATACACTGACCAACCAGCCTAGTTCAGTAAGTGAGCTCCAGTTTCTGTGAGATCCTTTGTAGGCAGAGGGTGCTTTTTCTCCTGGTCATCCAGATGCGATATAATCACACAGAAACTATTTTATATTATAATACCACTTGGCCGCTTAGCTTGGGCTTTTTATTAGATAACTCTTACATCTTAAATTAACCTATTTCTGTTATTTTATATTTTACCATGAGGGTTGTGGTTTACCAGTAAGGTTCCCAGGCGGCTGTGTCCTTCAGTGGCTATATGGCATCTCTATGACTCTGCCTACTTTCTCTCTATATCTCTGTTTGGATTTCCCACCTGGCTTTATTCTGCCCTGTCATAGGCTCAAAGCATATTCTTTATTAACCAATGGTAATAAAACATATTCACAGCATATAGAGGGGGATCCCACATCAATCCCTGTCTCCAAAAATTATATAGGAGATGACAAATATTCTCTTCTTTGACTTAGAAGTCCACGGCTCTTATTACCAAGTCTGATGACTTGAAATCAATCCCTGGAACTTATGGCAAAAGGAGAGAATCAACTCCCACAGATTGTCTGATCTCTATATGCCTGTACTGGTACAGAGCAAATAAATAAGTATATAAGAAAATAACATATATCTTCTAAGGAACGACATCTGAGGTATATTTCTGATACACACACACACACACACACACACACACACACGCACACACACAGAGTTCCTTGTGGTTAAGACAACACTCCTTTGACATTGGTTTTACTATAAAGCTTTCTTTTGCCTCCATCTGATGAACTTAAATTTAACAGGTGAATGACAAAATGACATAGATTAGAACAAACCAATGAAGACTCTCCTGCCCGCTAATGAGGTAAAGTAGGCACACAGCATCAGCTGCAATTTAGAAGGTTGCCTCCAGTTGTTAGAATGCACTTTCATGTCTACCATGATGTTTGAGCATCTGCAGGAATGCCCCTCACTATAACAAAAGGTTAATAGCTGCATTTTCCAACTGTTTCTGTGTGGCCAGATGTCTGAGTGGTCCAAATTACTTAGCTGAGTATTAGTGCCATAGAAACTTCAGGCTGCTGCTTGCTGGAAGAGTTGTTAATTTCTGTACAACGTTGCACTAAATGTCATTAAGGTTTGAATTACAACAAATTTGCTAAGGGGCCTCAAGCACGAGTTGCTTCAGGATCTAGTCTCATGAAATCAAAAACAGAGGATTCATCTTTGGCACAGAGTGGTCCTGTGTTGGCAGCTACACTCCCTCTCTGACTTTCAGTGACTACAGGCTGGCCTCAGTCCATTGTATGTAGCTGATGCAGCCCACCAGCACTGAGCCTTATGGAATGCCAGCAAATCCTCAGAATTGGAGGCATTTGGGCTTCAGTGACTATTGTCAAAGTCAACCACAGAGCTCTATACCTTGAAAATAATAACAGCATATTCAAACTAAATTCAGATCGTGTGTTCGCTGTCATAATTACGTAGTTCCCTATTGATGTTCTCCAACCTCTACCAACGCCATGCCACAGACTCACCATGTCATATGCCCCTCATCATTACATCAAAGGGCTGTTAATTTTGGTGTGTATGTGTGTGTGTGTGAGGCATTCAATCGTGTGATATTTAGAACGCAGAGAACAGCCTCCAGTACTGTTTCTCAGGTGCTTTGCTCTTTCTTTGAAGCAGGGTCTCACACTTGCCTGGACTTCCATCAAATAGGAAAGTCTGACAGGCCTTAGAACTCCAGGGACCTACTCAACACTAGACTGTGTACTTAGAAAAGCAAGAATCAAGTTAGTAAAATCACTGACTCAACCTCAATAAAATGAAGTAGTTTAATACAGATACTGCCACAAATAATTAGGTGACAATTCTCAAATGGAGATTATTTTTTATTTTTATAATATTGTAAGGTAATTCTAGAAATAAGTCTAGAAAAGATTTGTAAGACATAAGCATATCAAATTGAAATTTTATATTAGATTTAAATTAAAAATTTTAGATACCCTGACAGGAAAAAAAAAAATTAAATGCCATTCCATGTTAAGCAATGAAAGCCTTAACAAAATAAAACTGTGACTTTCCCTAACTTAAACTGCTAATTTAATGTCATCTCAGTTAACATCTAAGTGTCAGTTTTTAGTAAAAAATTTGCAATTGAATCAAAAATATATATTGGCTTTCAAAAGAACAGCCAAAGCAATAGCGCAGAAAAACAGTGCACAGTTTGTGAGAGTTGAGATTTATTATGGTGCTAAACAAGAGAGACCTGGAGATAGTAAATAAAACCAGAAGTACAAAGTAATAAAGAGGCAAAGAAGAGACTCAATAAAATAGATTTTATAAACTGAATATCAATAGAGAAAAATGAGTTTTAAGTTATTTTTCTTGGCATTCATAAACATTACTTTGAGGGGGAAGGCAGACTTTTTGAATAAAGAAAACAATAGAATTAAATACATGAGTGAAAGTTTTTTCTAAATCTGGGTAAGTATGATGATGGTTTGTGTTAAACGTTGACTTGACAGAACATATAATCACTTGGGAAGTGTTCACAATTAGAAATAATATTGTGATACCATTGTTGTGGTGATTTGAAAGAAAATAGCTCTCAAAGGGTATGGTACTATTAGAAGGTGTGGTTTTGTTGGAGTAACAAGTGTGTTACTGTGGAGGTAGACTCTGAGGTTTCATGTATGCTCAAATCATACTCGGTGGTTGAGACCATTTCCTGTTGCCTGTTAGTCAAGATATAAGTACTCGAGGCTTTTTTTTTAACACCATGTTTGCCTTGCTTCTGGCCATGATGATAATGGACTAAACCTCTGAACTATAAGTGAGCCACCACAATTAAATATTTTTCCTTCCTAAGAGTTTCCGTGGTCATGATGTCTCTTCACAGCAGTAGAAATCCTAACTAAGACAATTGTATTGGTCTGTGGGCATGCTTTTGAGGGCTTTCTTAGTTGGTGAGAAGATGCATGTGAGCAGAGACATTTCAGAGTCTGGGCCCTGGACTGAATGAAGAGGAGAAAGCAAGCAGAGACTAACTTGCATACAGTGATTCAGTGCTCCCTGCTCCTGGCTGAGGATGCGCTGTAACTAGCTGTTCCAATTCTCTTCCAAGGCACACATACCGGGGTCCACTTCCTCACACTAGGCACCATTTCTTCAACTTTATATCCTCTACCCCGAATGCCATAAAATTAGTAAATCCATTAGTGGAAGCAGAGTTCTCAAGCTCCAATCACTTCCCTAAGTCCCTACCTCTGAACACTGCTGCCTGGCCCACTGAGTCTTTTACACGTGAGCCACTGGGGGATACTTCATACCCAAACCAGGATAGCCAAGTCTTCACAGTTCATAAACGCTGCTACAGAAAGTTAAGGAAAAGCCAAAGTAGTAAGATTTGAAAGCCATTTGGGTAGAGCAAGCAAGGACAGGAAAGAAGGGGCAATCGGTCTGGAGGATCCTAATTTGAGGCAAACCCTCCTGAGTCATCGGGTGAAGCCGCATCGGCAGCTGGCACCAGGAGCTAATTAGGAGTGTTCTGCTTCTGGGCTTCAGGAACGCACACTGCAGTTAGTCCTCCTCAGCTGCAAAGATCCCACTTAGCCTCATAAGCTTCATAAGTATGTCATGGTTCTGGAGCTAAAGGAAAGTTTACTTATCTAATTGGAAGTTATTCTCCTGAAGTACAGTCACTATGGATACATAGCTAAGAAGAGTTTTCTCCTGACAGCCTACTATAAAGTGGAAATTTCCACAGAGAACTGGGAAATACGAAGACATTGGCAGAGGATATTGGCAGTTTTACCAAACCTTTTGGCTGGAGTGAATTTATTTCCAGTGAAGCATTCTCTATTCTTTGTGTCACAACATAAAAAAATTACATATGGTATTTGGCAAACACAGATACCATGATTTTTAAAGAAAACCTTGACCACTTTATGAAGGGAAAAGATTTTTTGTTTGTTCTTTAAAATAGGGTGTCAGATAACCCATGCTAGTCTAGAACAATCCATAAGGATGACCTTTAACTTCCTGAGCTCTGAGATTACAGGCATGTAACTCCTTGCCCCATTTGTGTGTGTGTGTGTGTGTGTGTGTGTGTGTGTGTGTGTGTGTGTGTGTATTGCTTGGGATAGAACACATGGCTTTATGTATTCTGTGCATGCACTCTTCCCCCTATGCCGTATCTCCACATTCTGAAGATCATAGTTTAAAATACCTTAAGATTTATCACCTTAAATCAGTGGGAACTACACATGGGTCATTTGTTTTTCTAAATTTGGAACAAGAGAATATCCCATTAACAATTTGATGGTCACTTGGTTATGCTCAGAAATTGATTACCTCTTTTCAAGTGGAAAATGAGCTGTAAGAGTCCTTCTAGATCTGGATATTTGGAAAACAACGATTATGGTCTTGGGAATACTTCAGAGCTTATTTCTTGAACATGTTCTTACTCAGAAAAAGGACACTCACTGCAAGTTCTTGACAGAGTCTTCATTATGATTTCCTAGAAAAAATGACGAAAAATTTCTGAATTACTGTTGCAGTTTCTTGATTCACTTATAAATCGACTATTTAGAAGTATAATGTAAACTGTATATTCACATATTTTGTGTTCAAAGGACTAGACCAGTTTTCTCTGTTTGAGGGTGGAAAATCGGCAAGGAATGAATAATTGTAATGTTAATTGTTGTAAGAAGATATTATTTCTGGGGATGAAGTAGGAGGAGGATTCGAGATTAGCCACAGGTAGGAGTTAATGCAGACGGGTCTATTTATATCCTCTATTTGTACCAAAGTGGCTTTTAGCTCTTTTTGTTGTCATACTAACAGTAGATACTCAGTGCCATATATCATGTTGTTGAGTGTTATGTGATGCCTTTTGTGGGACAACATGACAAACATCTATTTGCCCCACCTAGGGCAAAAATGAAAGGCCAGATAGATACTGCCAAAGTTTAACTCAATGTACCAATGAGTGTATTGGAGTTACTTGTTGAAATAAGAGCAGCGGGGTTGTGTCCCCAGCACCCCGGCTGCCTGCCAGCTCATGCCCGAAATAACAGCACACAAATTGTATTCTTTTAAACACTGCTTGCCCATTATATCTAGCTTCTTCTTGGCTAACTCTCGCACCTGGACTAGCCCATTTCTAATAATTCGTGTAAGCATCCCAAGGTGCGCTTACCGGGAAGATTCTAACCTATGTCCATCTTGGGTCGGAGCTTCATCGCATGTGCCTCAGAGAGCAGAGCTATCGGGAGAGCAGAGCATGGCGTCTCTGCTCCAGAGCAGAGCTGTGGAGTCTGTCTGAGGAGTCTTACCTCACTTCCTCTTCCTTCTGTTTACTCCTCCCACCTATGTTTTAACCTATCAGGGCAAGCAGTTTCTTTATTGCTTAACCAATGAAATCAACAGATTGATATATGACACTCCCACATCAGTTACTTACATGAATATGAATGAGGGCTTACTTATAGGAGTAGGGATGACTCAAAAACACCTGTGTTATAAAAGTTTACCCCAGAATGAGTCATGACTCATGACATCTGAAATCTTGGAGCTGTCTGTATGACTGGCAAATAGCTCAAGAAGTTAGAAAGTCTCTTTTCAGTAGCCTTTACTGGTGACATAATCTTATGAAATGACTTGTACAGGGACTTCCTGAGATCTATGAGTTGTTTACTTCTTGAGTCTTATGAATCTTCCCTTTAGAACTTCCTGAGTCTTAATGACCTTCCCTCTAGGACTGACAATTTCAGTTCAAAGGAAATTGCTATACAGTACCGATATCAGGAGATCCTCTATTGATCATTTCCTTAATACCTTGTCTGTAGTACTGATCTGATACAAAATTCTTCATACTTTGTGCTCACTCAAATATATGTTTCCACTTTATCCCTCCATTTATCAATATTCCAGTCTCTCTTCATGCTTGCTTGTGGCAGATGCCAAAACCATTAGTTACTACTTGAAAATTTATCCCACCAGTCTTAGGAACTTTCTTATTTGGTATATACTAGATGATTACTTGTTTAATTGTAACTTCGAATCACTTGAGAAAGAAGTCACAGTGAAGGTTTGATTCTCTAGATCAGTTTGACCTGTGTGCATATCAATGGGATATTATCTTGACTGTCTTAATTTATGTGGGAATGCCTAGCCTGAAAATAGGTGACTGACCCTGGATTTAATAGGAGTAAACAGAGATTGAGAACACTAAGAATGCATACATTCATTCTTTTACTCTTTGCTCTTGATTACAGATGTTGTAAGTTGCTTCAGGGCTCTGCTTTGACTTCCTTTTACTGATGGACTAACCTGGAACCAGGGGCTGAATTAACTCTTCTCCTCTATGTAATTTTTGATCAAGAGCCTTCTGTCGTGGTGACAGAAATGTAAGAAGAATAACATCGTTTATGGTTATCCTTGCATAATCATCTGATGAAATTCTAGTGATTGTCTCTTTAGCTTAACAGATATGATTCATTATCTACAAATTAAGTCATGGTTTTACCTCCTCTGTCATTTGGTTGGAAGGTCCTTCGTGTGTGTGTGTGTGTGTGTGTGTGTGTGTGTGTGTGTGTGTTCTCAATGGAATTATCCCAGGTGCAATAGAGGTTAATGATGTGATGTTTTGAAATGCTTTCTCATGAAGATTGGCTGCGTCTCCTTGTCACACTCGTGTTGGTCTCCTCATATAGTATGCTTATCATATAGTATGCAGAAGACCTGAATTACAGTACAGTTTAGATAAAGCCGGTCAGTGCCAGAGCCATACTCAGTTGGTATTCCATGATCAGGTGTTCTATATGTACCACGACTCAGTTGCATAAGCTTAATATTTTTCTGTCTATAATTCTTCACTACCAGTGATACTGTCTTTCTGAAGAAGGCCAGACACTCAAGTCATAAACCTACCATGATACAGACCTGGAAAAGAATAAAATGTCTTCCCGGCCACCTTGATGGAATGTCATAGTAAGTTGCCTTGTAAGAATCAAAACATCAGGACAGCATGATGCATGGTTGGAACTGAAACTACATTAATTTTTAAATAATATCATATATATGACATAAAAGAATTTGCCTGGTGGGCCAACATTAGCGAGTATTACCTTTTCATCCACATTTTCTTTTGAAAGCCTTCCATTATACATTTATTGCAATCTAAAGAAACAATAGCTGGAGTCAACCTCCTTCATACCATGCAAGTAATTTCCTTTTTTTCATACTTAATGAAAGCCAGAAAATTGTTTTGTATTATTTCTACACTTGCTAACAGTCTTCCTATAAGTATTTGTATTTTAAATCAATATTCCTGCTTTTTAAACTTTTGTATAGCCAGGACTAGTGGTACGTGCTTGTAATCCCAAAACTCAGTATACCAAGGCTAAAGGATCACAACTTCAAGGCTTACATTTTTATGAGAGTTTAGGGAATTAAAATCAGGTCTTCATGTTTACAAGTTAAGCACTTGTGACTCCTGTAACCCTAAATCCAGTTTGTAGTAAAATTCCATAACACCTCCCTGGTTCTGAGGAACTATAAACTGACCTAAGTCTGACAACCACACTGTTTAGGGATGATGTTATTGGTCAGGTTCTCCGAGAGACCCGATGATCTATGAGAGCACAAGAATGCGATTTCAATTAAATACACCAATAGTAGTCACTGACCCTGGGCTATCCTAGGTAAATATTCTCATTCTCTAAGGTTGATATTGAGGGGAGAGAGAGAGAGAGAGAGAGAGAGAGAGAGAGAGAGAGAGAGAGAGAGAGAGAGAATGGCTGATGAAAACCTGATATAGATATGAATAATTTGCATTGGTATAAATCTTGATTTATTGATACAAGTTTAAGGTCAATTTCGTTATATGTATTTCTGATCTTGATTAAGGTATTGTGATTGTGTAGTTCATTTAAAAATGTAACGCATAATTAGGAAATATAGGATGTTAATGGATAATCATCAATAATAGTCAAGTTTGTAGTCAGGGTAATTAAATTTTCTAGATATATAGAGATATATTTCAGTTAGATAGGCATTCTTCATAACTTTCAAAGACTACAGAATGTGGCCTTTAAAATGTTTTAATAACTTAGGACTTTTCATGACAATGAGACACGTCTGCTCCTGGCAGCACCAATCTACTTCAAGAGGAAGATGGGCATCCAAGAGGCTCCTTATGGAGTTTGCTAGCCATTTGGGCAAGAAACTGCTCTTGCCTGGACTGTTGCATAAACTAGACATGAAGAACCCACATAGAGAGGACTGCTGAACTTGCCTAAAGGTGAGATGGTTCTTCTGGGTTCCTGCTTCATGAACGAGTCTGCTGGACATTTTTCAGGATACAGAAGAAAGTGACTGAACTGTCTTTGAAATTTTCTGCTTCATGGAAATGTCTACTGGACACTATGGGCCTATAAACTGAAGATGGATGCCCCAATGGTACAGAAGTTTTGAGTGAGAGTCCAGGCAGTGAGATGTCTCTGTCATTTCTAGAGTTTTGGAAGTTTCTTACTTCTTGTTTACTTATGTAATATTATATCCTTCTGGAGTCTTTGATGGAGTTGAAGAATAGATAGATAGTTACAGTCATCGTTTTACTTTGTTATGATAAAAGATAAAATAGATATAAATATTGTAACTATAATTCTTGCTTGATAACTGTTTTGTTATATGTAATTTTACTATGTTAAACTGAAAGCCTTTCTTTTTTTGTTTAAAAAGGGGAAATGGTGTAGGAGGTCTTTCTGTATTTGTGTTGATTTTATTCATTGAATAAAGAAGTTGCCTTGGCCTTTTGATAGGTTAGCCCTTAGGTGGGAGGAGTGGAGAGAACAGAATGCTGGGAGAAAGAAAGCAGGGAGAGAGCCACCATATAGTTGCCAGAGTCAGACATGCTGAATCTTTCTTGGTAAGCCACGACCTCGTGGTGACATAAAAATTATTAGAAATGGGTTGAATCAAATGTGAGAGTTAGTCAATAAAAGGCTAGAACTAATGGGCCAGGCAGTACACGTTAATAGAAATTTCTCTGTGCTTATTTCAGGGGCTAAGCTAGCCGGGCGGCAGGATGCGGCCCGCTCCTCTTCCTACTACAAAAACCAATCATCCCTATGGTGTAGAGGTATTTCTTTACTTTAAAGCTTTCTCCATGAGAACTATGACTATTCAGGCAACCAAATTCTAAATGTCAGTGGTTTGAATAACTTGGTTTAAATAGCCTCATCAAACGGCTTCTGAGGCTATTTGTCAAGAGAAAGAATTTCAGAAGTATGTAAGACAGGATTCAAATCCTCTCTGAAGTTTTGGATCCAGCAGCTTATTATTATAATCCTAATATTTGGAAGTCAGAGGGTGGCTCATGATTGCTCTTCCAGCTTTGAGAACACAGAGGCAGGATGACCATAGATTTGCCCACACAGCCTGGGCTACATCATAAAACTGTGTCTCAAAAAGATCCCATCTTACTTATGATTTTAGCTCTGGGATTCATAATTGCAGGTGTGGCTTTCACAAAATCAAATCCTCTCTACTTTATAACTTCTTTCTTTGTGGTTCTGGAGCCATTACTTTAAAACATTACAAGTGTATCATGTAGCACTTTTTAATCTTTATGACCCAGAGTCCAACCTGTGAAAGATACAGAAAAAAAATGAGCTTTTACAGATGGAATGTCTAATGTATCACATAAAATATAGTCAATAAATGATATCCAGGATTATTTCAGCTTCTCCCATTCAAATGGCGTATATAAATTTATTAGTAATAATATCAGTACCTGACTTTAATGTCTCTTGCATGCTTTCATAAACATTATGTTGTTATATAGTCACCATATAGATGAATATTCAGCATTCTTGAAACAAAGCCAAGTTACTGTTCTATTTTATCAGTGTCTCTGAGACTGAACACTAAACTCATGTACATTATCATTGGTTATTTTGTACAAGAGACCCAAAGCAATTAACATTGTAGTGTCCATGGTTCACAGCTAGCCTCATAATATAGGCTAAATAATTAGAAAATTCACATTATTTTCTTCTCTTAACAATATAGATCTCAGATATGATATAAATAAAAGTATTCTTTATGCTAAGACTATTAAGCCTTAAAAAGTTAATACCTTGCATTTTAATAAGGATATAAAATGTCCAAAGTAATTTTAGACTTTTTGTTTTACCAGGTAATGGCAATCTAAACAAAAATGTCTCAAAAGAAAGGTAACTTCATGAAAAGTGTTCAGTTTTCACATAAATGACTTACAAAAGGGTCAGTATTTTCCTAACTTTTCGATAATTAGACTGAAAGCAAGGTAGAATCTGTGAAGGCACTCAATATTTAGTCTGTACTTCAAGTGTTATCATGGCAAAGTCACATCCTGCCTGGAAGAGAGTGCACACCTTCTTCTAGCAGAATATGCTGGAGCCATTTATCAACTAGCTAACTAGTGTCATTGTAACAGGGCTGAAAGCTGGATAGGCAGCACCAAATACCCCCTTTCCTGTTCACCAAGAGATGATGTCTTCCAGAAAAAACAAGTATGTGTAATGCTTAATCTCCCAGGTCCATTGTCTGGATCAGGAAGTTTCTAGGGGATTAAGAAAACACATCTCTGAATGTCTCAGTTTCCAGACACATGTAGATCACAAGAATACTCCCGTGACCACTACAGCAACAGCAGTCCCTTGATCTATACCGTGGTGGCAACATTGAAAAGTGGTGATAAGTGGGTTTGAACCCAAATGGAGAAAGACAGTCACTTAATAGGGGAGAGGGGATCATGTTCTTTATGCCTCTATTTCCCACAGAAAATTCACAAAGCCTCTTTCTTACTTCCTGGCCACCATGATATGAACTGTCTTTTTTCTATATGACCTCCTTGTCAAAGTGAACTAGGTCCCTGACACAGTGAGCCACAGTAAATCTCTTTTCTTTTTAAAAGACTTTTCTTATAGTGATTGATCCCTGAGTCTCTGGGACCTAATGGAGTGTTGATACTTTGGAATGGGATACTAGTAATGATGCTTGTGATGGCTTAAATTGATTGTCAACATGGCAGGTACCATTTCCTGGGATGGGGTCCTTAACTGACTAAGAAGAAGAAAGGGAAATAAATTCCATCTCTCTTAGTCTCTGCTTGCTGGCTGTGGCTATGATGTCATCAGCCCATGCCCTGCTGCCATGCATCCCCCCTCCCCCATGGTGGAATGTATCCTCTCGCACTGTAAACCAGATTACACTCTTTCTCCCTTACATTGCTTTTGTCGTAGTATCTTATCATAGCAACTCTGCAGAGTTGAACCAGCCCAGCTGGGTTAGAAAAGTGAGATGACTGACAGGATGTTTCTTGTGACATTTCTTGTTCAAGTTCTATAATCTTTCCTCGCTTGAGACAGAAAACAGATTGCTGTTAACTACTTTAACTCTTGAAGTCATCTGTGAATTGTACTTAAGGACTGGTCACCTCCATCTAATTGGTGGCAAGATATGGCTAAATCTGTTGAATGTTGGTTTACAGAATAGATTACTTGGTTTGGAACAGAAAGACAGTGTATGTGGGATGTATCTGTCTGATAATCCCGTGGATCCATGAGGATTAACACTCACTACTGCAGCCTACAAAGAGGTCACTTGATTACAGGTCAATCACTAGACTTATTAAAAATAATCTGCTTGTATTCAAATAGCCTTTCTTCCAAAAAGTGTATGTTAAATTCTAAGTCTGGAGATAAGAGGTACTTTGAGAAAAAGGCTCCGAGACAAAGTGTCCTTTTTGGGGAGAACTTTATTAAGGGAAATTAACATTACAGACCTCATGGACAACAGAAAGCCTCTAGCATCCTACCAGGCAAAGTGGAATTACCTCTTAAAGGCTTTTAGCTTGGGCTGTATCACTAGACATGGTTAATAAGTAGCCTAGGCCATGTGTTTGCTGCCAGACTAATACCTGGGCAGCAGGTGAAGGGATAAAAACTGCAAACTCACAGCAGATGTTGACTATTTGCTTCTGGCAGAAGTTAGGAGAACAAACAGGCCACAGGGATGGCCAGATAAGTGATGGACAGGACCTGTGATACAACAATCACATAGTGATAAAGTAAAAACAAATGAACACGATAGGCAATTATTTTGTTAATTTTTATTTTTCTGATTTTCGTGCATGTGCGTACATGTTTGGATGTGTGTGGGCACACATGTATAGGTGTGTATGTGTGTGCACACGCGCGTGTGGAGTCCTGATGTACATACCACTCTTCCATCTAATCAATTGTTCCATCTTATTAATCTGCCTCAATAAATTTTCCATCTTATTCATTGAGGCAGGGTCTCTCAACTCAACCCAGATCTTGTTTACATGGCAACTCTCTCTAGGGTTCCTCCACCTCTCCCTGCTGAAGCTGGTACTATAAGCAGTCTTCCATGCCCACCCAACATTTATATGAGTTCTGGGAACCTGAACTCCTGCCCTTGTACTTATCGTTCAAGTATTTTAACCATTGAACCATCTCCTTGGCCCATTGATAGTGATTTCAATTCTGCCTTGAAAACTTTGGAGACTCTTTCAAGATCGGGTTTCGTTTTCCATTTGCTAGATTATTTGACTTGGCATTCTTGTGCCTATTCCCATAACAGGCAAGTAGATAGTAATTAAAAATTAAATGTGCTGCATTGTTTCAAGGGCTGTTGTAATGACATTGCATTGAAAACTGCTTCCCTGCAAGGAGAGCTAATAACTGTTATGCTGGAGAGCGGTGGGAGGTTCCCATTTGCTGTGCGCACATCACTTGTGGTGTTCATTGTCCACTTATTATGAGGCTTATACATGTAGTTTCTGCATGAGTTGTCTTTGTAAATGAGACACACGATTTTCTCCACATTTATTCAAAAGCTTCTTCTCATTTCCACTGAGTGGAAATGAACATTTGGGAATGAAAATATCTCCTGTGGGCTTGAATTTGTTGGACAAATTTGAAATGATCTCCCAGTTCTAGTATTTGTAAAAACTAAGATGACTTTTTTCCCCATTGGCCTAGCACATGGTATTCTTAGAAGTGATTTCTGCTTATTTTATATTATATGATATAAATTCCAAGGAAGGGCCATGGGAGTTGCGTTTAGATAGAACAGTACACATCCTGTCTCTTGCATAGTGGTCGAGTAATGCAGACAAATTATTTAAATCCTCAGTACCTAAACTCCCTCATCTATAAAGTTAGAATGAAAAGAGCTCTGAAGTCTGGCTTCCAAAAGTGCAGCACACTGTGGGAACCCTGGAGAGGCCTGAAGCAAGGGAAAGGTAGAGCAGGAAGTGAAAGGTTACATCTGCTATTTCTGTTGTGACAGGGCACTGACATAAGGAAGATCAGGGAAGGGAAGACTTTATTTCTGCTTACTCTTCCAGGTCAGAGACAATCACGGAGGGAAGTCAGGGCAGGAACTCAAGCAGGAACCATGGACAAACGCCGCTTACTGGCTAGCTGACTGGCTAATATTCAGCTTGGTTTCTTTATAGCCAAGGCCCACATGACCAGTGGTTGGTGCTGGCCTCAGTGGGTTGGACCCACCCACATCATCCTGACTCAAGACAATCACTAGCAGGTGTGGCTATGGGCTAATTCTTCAAGAGTGGCTCTCTCTTCCCAGGTGACCTTAGGTTGTGTTTACTTAATACTAAATATTAACCGGGACACAGAAATAAAACCTTGGAGCAGACACTCTGGAGACAAAATACTTCTGAGTACAACTGAAGGTAAAGCGGCTGTTTCATTGTCAATGAAACACTAAATTGTGATGAATGATCAGAAAATGCATAGGGATCGTGCAGCAGATTACACTGAAGTAGTCTCACAGCAGGATCTACTTCCTCTTTTCTTCTCTGTAATGTGTGTGCAGATGCATGTATGGACTGGGTGCACATGCACTGTGAATGTGTGCACACGAGGGAGCCTAGAGGAGAGCCTTGGCTCCATTGCCTTCTTATTAGACTAGATTTCTCCCTGACTTGTAACTTGCCAAGCAGGCTAGGCTGGCTGCTGAGCCCTGGGGATCTGCCTCTGTACCAGGACTGCAGGTGTCAGCTTACCTGGGTTCTGATGATCTGGTCTTCTGCTTGAATGAAAGCTCTTTACTGACCGAGTCTTCCGCCTAAACCAGGATCGACTTTGCTTTGTGACTTTCTTTCTGCCCGACTTTCTGTCACCCATGTTTTTTGTAACTTGTGCATTTCCGGGAAGAGGGACAAATGCACATGCTGTCTGAGCTATGAAAGCCTGGTACCTATTATTAAGGCCATTAAAGGAAGCCCAGGATAAATTGGTTCTGGACCTGCAGCATTCTAATTCTCTATAATTGAGGGCACAGGGAGTACTTAATCAGCCTCGAAGAATTTGTAGCACAGACAAGGGATTTTGCCTTCCTCTGGGAAGTTCGGCTAACAAAATTTAGTCAAGGTAAGCGTTTTTGAGACCCAGTGTGTAGAGGTTTTCTCCAGCTCTCAGCAGACAACATGTGGTGCCTGACGCTGGGAATAGTTTCAGATAGCAACTACTCTAACTTGGTGCTCACCCCGTATGGGGGCTTAGTCCCACAAGACTGCTCCATTCCAGATGCTAATTTGAAGCAGTGCGTTTCCGGGTTACAGCATTTCTAATTTGGCTAAATGCCAGGCTGTCATGACTGGTTCACCAGGATTTATAATGTGTTGAAATGGCTCACAGAAAAAAAAAATGGAAGTACTTCCTGGTATATAGGTGAATTATTTTTGCCAGATTTTCCAAACTTCTGCATTAGGGATTTTCAACGGCACTATTGCATGATCTTGTTGGACTAAATCAATGGCCATTGGTGATTCATTCAGTCTCCCTCCTTCCCATCTACAAACTTGGGTGCACAGGGATGAAGTTCCAATTATCTAATCAGGTATTCTTTCCCTTAGGCAGCAGGCTGCTTCATTCACTGGGGCTGTGTTAATACAAACCTCATTACCATAAATATTAAAGGATGTTGTTATCATTAACAGGAAATGTTCAGGATACTTGGTGTGGGATTAATGTTATCAACATGGCAGAGTTCAGAATCACCTGGGAATGTTGGTATGGGATTGAGATTTCCAACATGACAGAGTCCAGAATCACCTGGGAATGTTGGTGTGGGATTAAGATTCCTAGCATGGCAGAATCCAGAATCACCTGGGAATGCTGGTTTGAGATTTCGATTACCACCATGGCAAAATCCAGAATCACCTGGGAACGTTTTCTAGAGGACAGAGGTTGAGGAGGGAAGACTCAACATGAGTGTGAGCAGTGCTATCCCATGGCTGTGACCACAGAGTGAATACAAAGGAGAAATTTAGCTGAGCACTGGTGTATTTTTGTATCTGATTCCTGAGTTTGGTTACAGTGTGGTGACCTGCCTCAAACCTCTGCCACCACATCTTCCTTATACGATGAACCATACATTCCAGCTGTGAGCCCCCAAGTACTTCCTTCCTTAATTTCCCTTTGCTGGGTGTTTTGTTATGGCCAAAGAGAAAATTATTAATACACTAGGATTTCACGAACTAGGGATAAACATGGAGAGCGTGTTCCATAGGATGCTCTCCTCATTCCAGATGATGTCGGGCAGGGGAGTATTAGAAGCCCTGGTCTGGGAACTACAGGCAGAGGAAGGCAGTTCTTTCCCTCTAATAGCATTGCAATAACCCAATTGTTAAATTTGTATTTACATATTTTAATATATTAATATAGCAAAAAGAAATGTACTATATTTATAGGATAAAATTTATTACGTAGAAAGCACTAATGGAGTACCACCAATTTCAATGTCTTGCAGAATAAGTTATTTCACCAGAATGTGACACACTTAGAAATCTGTAACAAAAGAGCCACTCTAAAATTATATCTAGATAGTTAAATAAGACATAGAAGAGATTTTAAAATATATTGGCATATTCTGAGCTGTTAGATGAAAATATAGTTGAAAACCTACGTGAAAGGCTCAATTTCTTTGGAAATATGAAATGCCAAAAATTGTCAAAAAAAATCCGCAGTACATCCAATCAGTGTTAAAGTAATTGAAGTGGCTGTTGGAGAATTAACCAGCAAATTCTAGAATTTTCAAGGAATATCTATTTATTCACTTAGAAAAATTCCCAGGAACCTGGGCAGATTAATGCAGCTTTTCCAGCTGACTTTATGAAGTGGGGGTGAGGTTTATCCAATGGATATACGGCTGCTCAGAGACTGTTGCTGAGGATGGATGGTCAGCATGAATACTGATTCAAAGCTGAAGAAAGCTCAGAAGCACAATTAGAGATTTACACATGATAAAACAAACATGACAATATAGTAGGAAAATGCTAAAGATAAAACCCTTCCAGTGGGGACATAAAGCTTCATTCCTCTCATTCGGTGTAAGAATATGGAATACAGAACGCCGGAGTACCTTCCAAATCATACGGCTAAAAGAATGCATGAGAGGGCATCCTTGAAGCTTGTATTATAGTAGGGGGACAGGAAAACTTACCAGATACCCAAATAACAACTGCAAGGAAAATGAATTAGTGTATTTTACTTTATTGTGTGTGTGTGTGCACTTGTGCCTTGGGGCATCCTACCCAATTGTTATGATAAACATCGTAACTAAAAGCAACTTGAGGTAGAAAGGATCTATTTAACCTTACACTTTACAGTCCATCATTTAGAGATGCCAGGGCAGAAGTTCAAGGCTACCGGAAGGCAGAAGCCGAAGCAGGGACCTTGGAGGACCTTACAGGCTTGCTTCTCCTATCTCACTCAGCTGCTTTTCTTACACATTTCAGTGCAATCTGATCAGCAGACAGACCAACTGTGATGGGCTGAGCCTTTTTACATAAATTAGCATCAAAAATCAAAAATAATTTACAGACAAGCCCACAGCCAATCTGATAGGGAAAAGTTTTCAGTTGAGCCTTCCTCTTTTTCCAAGTATGTAAAGTTGGCATACTCACTGGTGTGTGTGCATGTGTGCGTGTGTGTGTGTGTGTGTGTGTGTGTGTGTGTGTGTGTGTGTGCATGTGTGGCCAGAGGTAGACATCAGAGCTTTTCCATACTCACTCTGCTCCTTGCATTTGAGTCTCTCTCACAGAACTGGGGACTCACCAATTCGGCAAGACAAGCTGGCTAGGGAGCTTTAGGGATCCTCCTGTCTCTCTGACTCCCCAGTGAAAGGGTTTTGGTAAGCTCCTCCACCGATGCAATAATTCAAATCAGATCAAATCAAACTGAATTAGGAAAAAGCCCAGGTTTAATGGCTACAAAGGCTCCCAGATTTAAAGTGCCCCCCCCCCCAGAGAGGATACAGGAAAGGAAGACAGGAATACCACGTGCTCGTTCTCCGGGGAACACTTTAAATGCCCTGTGGGAGTGGTCATCATTTGGTGGACTTTTCCAGGGGCAGAGTCTGGACTGAGACAACTTCCAGGGGAGGGGCTTGGGGTGGAACTTCCAATCCTGAAACCCAGTGCCAGGATTGTAGGCATGATTCATTAATACCTAGCCTTTTATGGGTGATGGGAATCCAAATTTAGACCCTCATGGTTGTAAGGCAAGCACTGTACAGAATGAACCATCTTTGCAGCCCAGTGTTGATGGACTTTATTACGTAAATAATAAGCATTTTATTTGAAAAGGCAAATGTAAACACTAGCAAACACAAAAGGAAGCACTTGCACAAAAGAATACAATAAGGATTACATCTTGAATATCACGTCTACAGGTCAACAGGACACAACAGTTCTCAGTGGCCCTCACTGTGTGAATATACATTGAAGTTCACTGATAATGAATTCACTTATGATTTTATAAATGTTAGGTGTGTGTGCATGTGTGTCTATGACACATATATACATAATTTTTGTGCTTGTATATACATTTGTGCAAGTGCTTGTATTTGTGTGTTTTTTACTTATGTATATATGTGTGTGTATACTTGTATATATGTGTATTTATGAGAATGTGTTTGTGTATGTCTGTGTGTTTTTACTTATGTGTGTTTGCATCTGGGTGTATGTATGTGCATGAGTGTAAAACGAGTGTGGCTATACACTAATATAGCAGATCTCAAAAGCTTCCTGTAAAGACTCCTCACATTGTCTAATATCCAGCCTTTCTATTCTTGGGCACATTTTCCAGAGAAGTTCAGAAGTTCTTGGTGATGTCATTATTTTCATCTCTGTTTGTGATGATTACCATCATTTTTTTTAGGGAGTGTGTGTAGTGAATTCTTGTGTGTGCCCTTGCCTAAGTTTGTGTATACACCATGCTTATACACATACAAGGGAAAGAAAGAAAATTAGAGTTCTCCTCTACTGTCTTTTGGTTCCCACTGTAACTCTCCATTTAGACCAAGCCTCCCAGCTAGTTCCTGGGACTATCCTAGCTCCACTCTTCAGTGATTGGTTATAAGCACTTATGATCACAGTAAGTTTTTTATATGTGCACTGGGAATCCAAACTCGGGCCCTTATACTTACATATCAAGCACTTTTACCAACTGAGGTATCTCCCAGCCCCAGATTGTAGCCTTGTATGTATTTATCTCTGAATATATTCATATTTGATGAATATATTCACTGAAAAACACTTAGAAACAATAAATCACATGAGAAATACAAACACATGGAGACAGACAGACAGATGGAGAAACACATGAGAGGACAGAGAATGTGTCAGAACCCTTGTGTTTAGGGATGACTTAAAGCTGAAATATTCTGAACATACAAATGTACCAGCTCCCAAGCATAACACTATTCACAAAATATAAAAATATAAAAAGCAGCATTATTTTTTTAACAAGGTTATGTACAAATTCAAGAGTTTTCAAAAAATACAGATTTTTTGTTTATGAGACAATGGAAAACTGGTTGGGGGAAAGGAAGAATGAAAAGATGATGAAATCAATGAACTGATGATAGTCGTGTGTTACTCAAGGGAAAAGAAAAAGAATCCATAATAATTAAACTCAAGAGTCAACTTGATGGCTTGTAGCCTCACCTGGGAGTTGAGCCTCTGGGCAAGTCTGCGCAGTATTATGTAAACTAGGTCTATTGAGGTGGAAATGGTACCACAGTGAGTGGTACCATTCCTAGGCTTAGATCCTGGACTTCATGGAGAGAAGAAAGTGGGCAGAGTGAAACCAATCCATTTGCCTTCTAGCTGCAGATGCTCTGTGACCAACTGCTTTAAGGCCCTGCCACCTCAACTTCACCATTACTGGCTCTGCCCTCACATTCTGAGATAAAATAAACCCAGTTTATCACAACAGAAAAAGAAAGCAAGACAAGTTTTGAAGTTTGAGCTAATGAAGGACTTGGTTAGTACCATTTTTCTTATGCCTGTCATTTTGTCAACCTTGACCTCCATTTTATTAGAAAAAAAGCAGTTTATTCCTTGCTATGTATTTCACTTATAATTTTGGAGTAACATCATTAAACATTTGAATAAATATATGATATTTAGTAACCAATAGATTTGATTTTTCTCTATTTCTTATATTCATTTTTATCTTCAAACTAGCAGACACTGACATGACACTTGGTTGTCTTAAAAATGTCCATACTTATAATGAAAATTGACCGCATGTTGACAACACCTCTATCAAGAATTCCCATTTTACCATTGTGCTGTGATGTGCCAGTGGACAAACGCTGTGTTAAATGAGCTGTGCTAAAGCAATCCAGAGCAAGAGTGGGGAGCCGTTACTACTCTGGAAATGATTTAGTAGTGGGATGACCGGGTGGAAAGTGGTGCCAAGACAGCTAAATCCCATGCACGATGTCTGCAGTAAAATATGTTTAAAAGAAAGTAGGAAACACTTCAGAAGTTATTTTTCATTCTGGTGGGAAGCTTGGTTTTTGGTTATATAGGACATTATTATGGGAACATTTTAAAATATTTTAATTTATTCTTTGATAATTTCATATATGTATGCAATGTATTTTTTTTTTTATCACATTCAACCTCTATTAACTATTCTTTCATAAGACCATTCGACATCTATGGCCATCGGGGTTTCTTTCGCCCATGGGCTTTCAACTTAAACATATACTTTCCAAACTGTTAACTATCAGTATAGGTATCTTTGTGGGCAGAACCACCCAGCCAACATATCCATGTACCAAGGAGTTAATATCTCCTAAAAAGAGTCTTCAGCAGGGACTGCTGGGAGTTCACATACAACCCCAACAGGAACAATAACATAGCACAAGAACTCTTTCATGCTAAGCCATTCCCATCCTGTGGTAACCCACTGAGCCTCGGGATATTCAAAATGTAGCATGCGTGTGTAGACCAACAGATCAATTTGGGCTCTGTTTCCTCTGGGGTCCTTCACCGTGTTCTTTTGAGTCAGGACCTCTTATAGTGCTGGGCAACACAATATAGGCTAAATTGGCTGGCTAGCGAGTCTAAGGGACCCATCTTCTCAGTTGTGGGATTACAGTCTCAAGTTATCAATACCAACTTTTTATGTGAGTTCAGGGATCAAATTCAGGTCCTCTTGCTTACAAGTCAAGTGCTTCAAAAACTAAGTCATCTTTCTATTTCTTTTATGAGAAATTTATAGTATTTTAATTTGTATGCATAGCCACCATTCATGATAGGAGGGCAAGACTTAAATGTCAATTAATCTCAGGGAAATTCTTTGATATGTTTTTAGGTGAGATGAATCTAAACAAATTGGGCAAGAGCAGTACTGCTTGCTACCCAGGGTGAGGGTACCTGTTTGAAAAGTCTCCGTGGAGATTGAATACGATGTTGGTCAGAATTTTTGCCAATGGCCATATCACAGCTCCTAAATATTTATCCTAAATCACAGAGTATGAAAACCCAAAGTCAAATATTCCTCCTTGTGTGTTGTTGTTGTTGTTGATTTGTTTGCTTTAGAGACAGGGTCTCACATAGCCCAGACTGATCTCAAATTTGCTATGCAGCTAAGAATGAACTTGAATTTCTAATCTTGCTGACTCTAGTACCCTGGGAGTTAGAATATAGGTATCCACCACCACGTGGGGCTGCATTTCTCTTTGAAAACTAACTGCTAAGCAGTTTTCATAATAAATCTTAGCAAACTAAATCATTGAAAAAACCTATAATTCTCATACATATGCACAAACATAAAAAGTATGTTAAAAGTAAGATAAACACCCTAAGAATTTGTTGTGAATACAAATTTGGAAAGCATTCAGAATTATTTAAAAATGATTAAATGCAAATTAGCATAGTACTGGAATATGGATGTTTTTCTTGTCAGATAAATAAAGAAAATATAATGGAAACCTATTCTGTTTCCAAATGGGTATAGATATTAGCATTTGTGTATGCTTTGCTATATAAATGAAGGAAAATTTGTAAAATAAAAACTAATATGCATATCTACTGGTATGTTCATTTGGGCAATATTGTAATAACAGGAAAAATTAAACATATATAAAGTCAGAATTTTAACAAATACATCAATGGGGTCAGCATAATAATAGCTCAGCGGGAAAAAGTTCTTGCTGCCAAGCCTGAGTTTGAATCCCAGGACCTAAACTGAGGAAGAAACAGCCCAACTTTCTTTATCCCTCTTCTCTGTAACGATTCTTTCTTTCTCTTTAGTTTGATTTATTTCACATTGAGATTATAAAATAATTATGACATTTCTCCATTTTCTTTCTTCTTTCCAAACCTTCCTATATACTCCTCCCCACTAGCCTTCAGATTCATGGGCTCTTTTTCATCAACTGCTAATGCACATGCATGAGCATACACACACACACACACACACACACACACACACACACACACACACACACACATTTCCCTGGATATAATGTATTTCATCCATATAATGTTACTTGTATGCACGTTTTCAGGGCTGACCATTTGATACTGGACAACCAGTTGGTGTGCTTTCCTGCAGAAGACCGACTCTAGGTCCTGGCCTTTGGTTAAAACCTTGTGGGATTTTTCTCAGTAGAGTCTGATAGGTTCTTTGGTGTCATCCTTGTTCAGCTCACATTGGTGAGAGTTTATGAATATAGCTTTTGACAATACTAGGAGACACCATCTCAGAGCAAATGCCCTGATTCTCTGGAACATTCCACCATCTTTCTAGCCCCTCTTTTATCATGCATGTGTTTGCTCGTGTAGGTATGGAAGGAGACCAGAGGTAGATGTTGGAATGTCTTTTATTTATTATTCTTCATCTTACTTCTTGAGACAGGGTCTCTCACTGAATCTGTATTTCACCTTGTTGGCTAGAGTGTCTGGCCAGTGAGTTCCAGGATTCTCCTGTCTCCACACCCTGGTCCTGAGGTTACAAATACACACTGCCCCACCTGGCTTTTGAAGGGGTTTTAAAATGCAAATGTGGGTCAGCAAGTGCTTTATCCTTGAGTTCCCCGCCCCCAGCTCTCACCTACTTTTCTTTTCTTAGAAGTAAAAAGTTGGCTCCATGTACCTTATTTTTTCTCCTCTTAATTTTTCCTTCCATAAAAATTCAAGGTAACTTTTTAAAATTTACTTAAAGTCTATTTCTCAGAAAGCTGTTGTGTGCACCACGCTGATGCCACACTACAGTGCATTATTTACCACCCTTTAGATCCATGAGAGCTCCGTCCAGTTTATGTAACATGTCTCCCAGTGTCCAGGTGAAACTGGGACTTGCACATAGCCACAATTTTTGAATATTTGAAAGCAAAGAAAAATAGAATATGTAATTTATCTTTCCCTCCAATTTTCCTCCCGCCCTCCCTCTTTCCTTCCCTTCCTCCCTTCCTCCCTTCCTCCCTTCCTCCCTTCCTCCCTTCCTCCCTTCCTCCCTTCCTCCCTTCCTCCCTCCCTCCCTCCCTCCCTCCGTCCTTTCTTTCCTTTTTTGTGTAAGTTATGTTTCTGTACAGGTTTGTAGAAGTGGGAGACTGATATCAGGTGTCTTTCTCAATCATATTTTGAAACAAGATCTATTGATTGAGTCTGGAGCTGATTGCTTTGGATAGACTGGCAGACCACTGAGCTCCGATCACCTGCCTATCTGTCTCTTTTCCAGGATTGTGGAAATGGGTCTGTGTGGCCACAGCCAACTTTTATATGGGTTCTAATAATCTAACCTCATGCTTGCATAGCAGATGCTTTACCCATTGAGACATGCTCCTGCCTTTCTCTGTCATTGTTTAGCATGGAGTCAGACACAAGCTCCTCTTGTATATATGTTATATACCTGCTCTCTCCCTTTAGTATTCCCGTTTTCTACCACACTCTCTCCTATTTCCTCTGTCTTAGGGTACACTTACCTTCAGTTACAAAGATATATACCAGTGAACTCCAATGTGGCTGAGTCCATTTATTTTGTAAGTTAAGTCCATTTTAAGAATGACAATTGTATAAATATTTTCTTTTTGCTCACTTTGTGTGTGTGCGTGTGTGTATGTGTATGCACACATGTGTGTGTACAGGTATACTGTGTGTGTGCATGTGTGTACATGTGTGCACAAACACATGAAAATGAGAGGTCAGCTTCAGTTGTCATTCCTCAGATGTTTTCCATTGTCCTTTTTGAGACAGGATCTCTCCCTGGCTTAGTACTTGCCCAAGTAAGCTAGTCTAGGTGTCCTAGGAACCCCACGATCTGACTGTCTCCATCTCCCCAGTTCTGGAACTAGAAGCACACACTACCATTGAAGGTTTTTAAAATGTGCTTTTGCTGGAATCAAACTCATGTCTTCATTCTCTGAGTCAAGAGATTCACCAGCTGACCTATCTCTCCTGCCCTTAAACTTCTTTTCTAAAATGTGAAAGGTACTTATTTTATCTACGAAACCATCTGGTTACAGCATGAAAGGTACTTATTTTACTTATGAGTCTACCTAATTACAGCATTGCTCCTTGAAGCCATGAAGAGAAACCAATGGTCACCTATTTCTCTGGAATCCCACACTGGAATACAAGCATCCAAGGCTCCTGAACTTGGCTTGTCTTCCTGGTTAAGTGGCTTTAGGTCCTCACATAGTATTTTCTGATTTAACTTTAGTTTTGTTCTGGGTTTAACCAATTTCTTACCAAGCACACATGACTGTATCACCAAATGGGGAGATTTTACTTGTATTACAACCAACTATTTTATTTTCTCTTATTTTCTCAAGTATGGACTCATGCTTCTATCGGGGAGCTTGTCCTGATTTCTTGTAGAGCATTTTATCCAAGAACAAGATGCTCCAGTTATGAGCTGTGCCACTAAACATGGAAGATTCTAGGTGGTTATTATTGTTTCACTCGATTTTTTTTCCCCTATAGTTATTGCAGTAAACGAGAACTGGTAATAAAGTTGGAAAGTTACTTAGTATGTGTCAGTGTTTCTTTTGTGTGTTAGGTGCTCTTATTTTTTTTAAAGAAATAAAACAAACTATCTTTTTTCATTATACATACCAATCCAAGTTCCCACTCCTTCTTCTTCTCCCATTCCCTCCACATACCCGCCCTACCCCACTCTCATGCACTCTCCAGAGAGGGTAAGGTACATTGCTTTGGGGAAGGTCCAAATCCCTCCCTACCCTATCTAGGCTGAGCAAGGTATCCATCCAAAGTGAATAGAATCCCAAACAGCCAGTATAAGCAGTAGGGATAAATCCTGGTGCCATTGCCAGTGGCCCCTCAGTCTGCCACAGCCATGCGACTGTCAACCACATTCAGAGGAACTAGTTTGGTCCTATGCTTGTTTCTTCCCAGTCCGGCTGGAGTTGGTGAGCTCCCATTACCTCAGGTAGACTGTTTCAGTGGGTGTACACATCATGGTCTTGACCTCTTTGCTCATATTCTCACACATCCTACTTTTCAGCTGGACCTTGGGAGCTTAGTCCAGTGCTCCAATGCGGGCTCTGTCTCTGTTTCCATAAGTTGTTGCATAAAGATTCGATCATGACATTTAAGATATTTATCAGTCTGGCTACAGGGAAAGGCCAGTTCAGGCACCCTCTCCTCTATTGCTTAGGTTCTTAGCTGGGGTCATCCTTGTGGATACTTCGAAATTTCTCTAGAGCCCGTTTTTTTTTTTTTTTTTTTTTTTTTTTTTTTTTTTTTTTTTTTTTTTTTGCTAATCCCATTATGGATCCCTCAATCAAGATGTCTCTTTCCTTGCTCTCATCTCTGTCCTTCCTCCATCTTGACTATCCCATTCCCTGAAGTTTTCCTCAATCCTCCCTTTCTTCCCTCCTCTTCCCATTCCACTCTCCCTTCTTCCCCCACCCTTATGTTCCCAATTTTGTAAGGTGATCTTGTCTGTTTCGACTTTCCAGGTGGATCTACATATGTTTTTCTTAGGGTTCACCTTGTTACTTGGCTTCTCTAGGATCATGAACTATTGGCTCAATATCCTTTGTTTATAGCTAGTATCTACTTATCATCTTTTAAGGTTTGAGTTACCTCACTCAGGATGGCGTTTTCTAGATCCACACATTTGCATACAAAATTCAAGATATCATTGTTTTTTACTCTGAGTAGTACTCTAATGTGTAAATGTGCCACATTTTTTTTTATCCATTCTTTGGTTGATGGGCAAGTTGATTATTGTTTTTTCAAGGTCTGTGAAGAATTGTGTTGGGATTTTGATGGGGATTGCATTGAATCTATAGATAGCTTTTAGTAGGATTGTCATTTTTATTACATTGATCCTACCTATTTAAGAGCATGAGAGATCTTTCCATTTTCTGATATCTTCTTCAATTTCTTTCTTCAAAGACTTAAAGTTCTTGTCAAATAGGTCTTTCACATCTTTTATCAGTGTTACCCCAAGATGTTTTATGTTATTTGGGGGCTATTGAGAAAGGTGATGTTTCTCTGATTTCCCTCTCTGCTTCCATATCCTTTGTGTATAAGAGGGCGACTGATTTTTTGGAGTTGATCTTGTATCGTGCCACATTATTGAAGGTATCTATCAACTGTAGGAGTTCCCTGGTAGAGTTTTTGAGGTCACTTATATATACTATCATTTCAAATGCAAATAGTGAAAGTTTGATTTCTTCCTTTCTAATTTGAATCCCCTTGATGTCCTTTTGTTATGTTAATGCTTGCTATAGCCAAAACTACAAGAAATATGGAAAGAGTGGACAGCCTAGTCTTGTTCCTGATTTTAGTGGAACTGCTGTGAGATTCTCTTCATTTATTTTTTTATTTTTTTTTCCTTTCTTTCTTTATTTATTTATTAAATATTTCAGTCTCTTCCCCACCTCCGCCTCCCCTTTCCCTCCCCCTCCCCCAATCCATTCCCCTCCCTCGTCAGCCCAAAGAGCAATCAGGGCTCTCCGTCCCGTGGGAAGTCCGAGGAAAACCCTCCTCCGTCCAGGTCTCGTAAGGTGAGCATCCAAACTGCCTAGGCTCCCACAAAGCCACTACATGCAGTAGGATCAAAGACCCGTTGCCATTGTTCTTGTTGTCTCAGTAGTCCTCATTGTCCGCTATGTTCAGTGAGACCGGTTTTAACCCAGGCTTTTTCAGACCCAGGTCAGCTGGCCTTGGTGAGTTCCCAATAGAGCATCTCCATTGTCTCAGTGTGTGGGTGCACCCCTCGCGGTCCTGAGTTCCTTGCTCATGTTCGCTCTCCTTCTGCTCCTGATTTGGACCTTGAGATTTCAGTCCAGTGCTCCAATGTGGGTCTCTGTCTCTGTCTCCTTTCATCGCCTGATGAAGGTTAATATTCAGGAGGATGCCTATATGTTTTTCTTTGGGTTCTCCTTCTTCTTTAGCTTCTCTAAGAACCCGAATTGTAGGCTCAATGTCCTTTATTTATGGCTAGAAACCAAATATGAGTGAGAACATCCCATGTTCCTCTTTTTGGGTCTGGCTTACCTCACTCAGGATAGTGTTTTCTATTTCCATCCATTTGCCTGCAAACTTCAAGAAGTCCTTGTTTTTT
Source organism: Alexandromys fortis (assembly GCF_014885135.2). Taxonomy (NCBI): domain Eukaryota; kingdom Metazoa; phylum Chordata; class Mammalia; order Rodentia; family Cricetidae; genus Alexandromys; species Alexandromys fortis. The sequence goes on from NW_026068189.1 coordinate 1,522,429, forward strand.
ACTGCTGAGTAGTACTCTAATATGTATATATTCCATACTTTCTTCATCCATTCTTCAATTGAGGGGCATCTAGGTTGTTTCCAGGTTCTGGCTATTACAAACAATGCTGCTATGAACATAGTAGAGCATATATTTTTGTTGCATGATAAGGCCTCTCTTGGGTATATTCCCAAGAGTGGTATTGCTGGGTCCATGGGTAGGTTGATCCCAAATTTTCTGAGAAACCGCCACACTGCTTTCCAGAGTGGTTGTACAAGTTTGCATTCCCACCAGCAATGGATAAGTGTACCCCTTTCTCCACAACCTCTCCAGCATAGGCTATCATTGGTGTTTTTGATTTTAGCCATTCTGACAGGTGTAAGATGGTATCTTAAAGTTGTCTTGATTTGCATTTCCCTGATCGCTAAGGAAGTTGAGCATGACCTTAGGTGTCTTTTGGCCATTTGAACTTCTTCTGTTGAGAGATCTCTGTTCAGCTCAGTGCCCCATTTTATAATTGGGTTGATTAGCCTTTTACAGTCTAGTTTCTTAAGTTCTTTATATATTTTGGAGATCAGACCTTTGTCAGTTGCGGGGTTGGTGAAGATCTTCTCCCAGTCAGTGGGTTGCCTTTCTGTCTTAGCGACAGTGTCCTTTGCTTTACAGAAGCTTCTCAGTCTCATGAGGTCCCATTTATTCAATGAGGCCCTTACTGTCTGTGCTGCTGATGTTATACGTAGGAAGCGGTCTCCTGTGCCCACTTGTTGTAGTGTAGTTCCCACTTTCTCTCCTATCAGGTTCAGTGTGTTCAGACTGATATTGAGGTCTTTAATCCACTTGGACTTGAGTTTTGTGCATGGTGACAGACATGGATCTATTTTCATTTTTGTACAGATTGAAATCCAGTTTTGCCAGCACAATTTGTTGAAGATGCTCTCTTTTTTCCATTGTATAGTTTTAGCTCCTTTATCGAAAATCAGTTGCTCATAGGTTTGTGGATTAAAGTCAGGGTCTTCTATACGGTTCCATTGGTCGACTTCTCTGTTTTTATGCCAATACCAAGCTGTTTTTAATACTGTAGCTCTGTAATAGAGTTTGAAGTCAGGGATGGTAATGCCTCCAGACGTTCCTTTATTGTATAAGATTGTTTTGGCTATCCTGGGTTTTTTATTTTTCCATATAAAGTTGATTATTGTCTTCTCCAGATCTGTGAAGAATTTTGATGGGATTTTGATGGGGATTGCATTGAATCTATATATTGCTTTTGGAAGAATTGCCATTTTTACTATGTTGATCCTCCCAATCCAAGAGCAAGGGAGATCCTTCCATTTTCTGGTGTCTTCTTCTATTTCGTTCTTCAAAGTCTTAAAGTTCTTGTCATATAGATCTTTCACTTCCTTGGTCAGGGTTACCCCAAGATATTTTATGCTCTTTGTGGCTATCATGAAAGGTGATGCTTCTCTGATTTCCCTCTCTGTTTCCTTATCCTTACTGTATAGGAAGGCAACTGATTTTTTCGAGTTGATCTTGTATCCTGCCACATTACTGAAGGTGTTTATCAGCTGTAGGAGTTCTTTGGTAGAGTTTTTGGGGTCGCTTATGTATACTATCATATCATCTGCAAATAACGAAAGCTTAACTTCTTCCTTTCCAATACGAATCCCTTTGATCCCCTTATGTTGTCTTATTGCTATTGCTAGAACTTCAAGCACTATATTGAAGAGGTATGGAGAGAGTGGACATCCTTGTCTTGTTCCTGATTTTAGTGGGATGGCTTTGAGTTTTTCTCCGTTTAATTTAATGTTAGCTGTCGGTTTGCTGTAAATAGCTTTTATTATATTTAGGTATGACCCTTGTATCCCTAGTCTCTCCAATACCTTTATCATAAAGGGGTGTTGGATTTTGTCGAATGCTTTTTCAGCATCTAATGAAATGATCATATGGTTTTTTTCTTTCATTTTATTTATATGGTGGATTACATTGATAGATTTGCGTATGTTGAACCAGCCCTGCATCTCTGGGATGAAGCCTACTTGATCATAATGGATAATTTTTCTAATGTGTTCTTGAATTCGGTTTGCCAGTATTTTATTAAGAATTTTTGCGTCGATATTCATGAGTGAGATAGGCCTGTAGTTCTCTTTCTTGGTTGGGTCTTTGTGTGGTTTTGGTATCAGGGTAACTGTAGCTTCATAAAAGGAATTTGGCAATGACTTTTCTGTTTCTATACTGTGAAATACATTAAGGAGAATAGGTATTAGCTCTTCTTGGAAGTTCTGGTAGAATTCTGCATTGAAACCATCTGGTCCTGGGCTTTTTTTAGAGGGCAGATTTTTGATAACTGCTTCAAGTTCTTCGCGACTAACAGGTCTATTTAGATCTTTCACCTGGTCTTGGTTTAGCTTTGGTATATGGTACTTATCTAAAAAGATGTCCATTTCTTTTGTATTTTCCAGTTTTGTGGCATACAGGCTCCTGTAGTAAGATCTAATGATTCTCTGAATTTCCTCTGTGTCTGTGGTTATGTCCCCCTTTTCATTTCTGATCTTATTTATTTGCGTGTTCTCCCTCTGTTGTTTAATTAGTTTGGATAGGGGTTTGTCTATCTTGTTGATTTTCTCCAAGAACCAACTTTTTGTTTCATTGATTCTTTGGACTGTTTTCTGTGTTTCTATTTTGTTGATTTCTGCCCTCAGTTTGATTATTTCCAGTCTTCTACTCCTTCTGGGCACATCTGCTTCTTTTTTTTCTAAAGCTTTCAGGTGTGCTGTTAAGTCCCCAATGTATGCTTTCTCCGTTTTCTTTAAGTGGGCACTTAGTGCTATGAACTTTCCTCTTAGCACTGCTTTCATCGTGTCCCATAGGTTTGAGTATGTTGTCTCTTTATTTTCATTAAATTCAAGGAAGACTTTAATTTCCTTCTTAATTTCTTCCTTCACCCAGGTGTGGTTCAGTAGTTGATTGTTCAGTTTCCATGAGTTTGTCGGCTTTCTGGGGGCAGCATTGTTGTTGCCTTCTAACTTTAATCCGTGGTGATCTGATAAGACACAGGTGGACACTGATATTCTTTTGTATCTGTGGAGGCTTCCTTTGTTTCCGAGTATATGGTCAATTTTTGAGAAGGTTCCATGAGCTGCAGAGAAGAAGGTATATTCTTTCCTATTTGGGTGGAGTGTTCTATAGATGTCTGTTAAGTCCATTTGTTTCATTACCTCCAGTAATTCTCTTAATTCTCTATTAGGTTTCTGTCTGATTGACCTGTCCATTGGAGAGAGAGGTGTGTTGAAGTCTCCTACTATTAGTGTGTGTGGTTTGATGTCTGCCTTGAGTTCTAGTAATATTTCTTTTATATAAGTGGGTGCTTTTATATTAGGGGCATAGATATTCAGAATTGAGATGTCATCCTGATGAATTGTTCCTGTTATGAGTATAAAGTGTCCTTCTCGATCTCTTCTGATTGATTTTAGTTTGAAGTCCGTTTTGTTGGAAATTAGTACGGCCACACCTGCTTTTTTCTTAGGACCATTTGCTTGAAAGACCTTTTCCCAACCTTTTACTCTGAGTAGATGCCTGTCTTTGTGGTTGAGATGTGTTTCTTGCAAACAGCAGAATGTTGGATCCTGTTTTCGTATCCAATCTCTTAGCCTGTGCCTTTTTATAGGTGAATTGAGACCATTAATATTAAGTGATATTAATGACCAATTGTTGTTTACTCCGGTTATTCTTATTGTTTTTTTGGTAGTAGAGTTTGTGTGTGTGTCCCTTCTTTGAGTTGTGCTGGTGAAGGTTCACTAGATGCCTGAGTTATTGTAGTCAGTGTTGGCATTGTTGGATTCCTTGGGTTGCGATTTTCCTTCTATTACTTTCTGTAGAGCTGGATTTGTGGCTACGTATTGTTTAAATTTGTTCTTATCCTGGAATGTCTTGTTTTCTCCATTGATAGTGAACACTAGCTTGGCAGGGTACAGAAGTTTGGGTTTGCATCCATGGTCTCTTAGCTTTTGAAGTACCTCTATCCAGGACCTTCTGGCTTTCATGGTTTCCATAGAGAAGTCAGGTGTAATTCTGATCGGTTTACCTTTATAGGTTACTTGGCCTTTTTCCTTTGCAGCTCTTAATATTCTTTCTTTAACCTGTCTATTTTGTGTTTTGATTATTATATGGCGAGGGGAAGTTTTTCTTTGATCCAGTCTGTTTGGTGTTCTGTATGCTTCTTGAATATTCAAGGGGATAACTTTCTTTATGTTGGGAAAGTTTTCTTCCATAATTTTGTTAAAAATATTTTCTGGGCCTTCGAGCTGTGATTCTTCTCCTTCTTCTATTCCTATAATTCTTAGGTTTGGTCTTTTTATTGTGTCCCATATTTCTTGAATGTTTTGTGATGAGAATTTGTTGGCTTTGCTGTTTTCTTTGATCAGTGCATTTATTTTCTCTATGGTGTCCTCAGCATCTGAGATTCTTTCTTCTATCTCTTGTAGTCTATTGATTATGCTTGTTTCTGTAGACTCTGCTCGTTGGCCTAGATTTTCCATATCCAGCTGTTCTTCCCTTTGTGTTCTCTTCCTTGCTTCCCTTTCAGTTTTCAATTCTTGCACTGTTTCCATTACCTGTTTGATCGTTTTTTCTTGGTTTCCCAGGGTCTCATGTACATATTTACTTAATTCTTCGAACTTTTTGTTATTCTTCTCATCCATTTCTATAAGGGTGTTTATTACATATTTTTTAAGGGATTCTATTGCTTTCATAAAGTCAATTTTTTCCACTTCTTCTGTGTTAGGGTGTTCAAATCTTTCTGTTGTAAGATCTTTGGGATCTGGTGTTTTCATGTTGTTTTTCTGATTAATGGGTGATGTTCTGCCTTGGCGCCTGCCCATCTCCTCCTTTCAATGCTATCTAATTGGTCTTTTAAAATCAGATCAGGTTTCTCTGCTGGCCAGAGGCTTCTCTTACTAATTGCCCTCGCTCTGTTTCCTGGCTCCTGCTGGGGGCCAAGAACCCTCTCACCCCTAAGAAGGGTTTTCCGGAACCGGTCCCGGCTCCCCGTTTGCCAGGGCCCTCGCCAACCAAAGGCCTACCTCTTTGATTTAATTGTAGTGGGGCGATCTGCTCTCGGTGTTGCCGCTGGTCCCTGCCGCCTGCGACCTCTGCCGCTGCGCTGGTCCCCTCCAGTCTCGGCGGCAGCCGTCGTTGCCTGCCTGCGCCTCCCAGCTCCGTCTGCCGGCGCCTGCGCCTCCCAGCTCCGTCTGCCGGCGCCTGCGCCTCCCAGCTCCTTCTCTTCATTTAATTTGAGGTTGACTGTCAGCTTGTGGTATATTGCTTTTTATTATGTTTAGATATGTTCCTTTTATCCCTGATCTCTCCAAGACCTTTATCATGAAGGGGTGTTAGATTTTGTCAAATGCTTTCTCAGGCTCTAATGAGATGATCATATGTCTTCTTTCTTTCAGTTTATTTTTATCATGGATTGCATTGATAGATTTTCATATGTTGAACCATTTCTGCATCTCTGGATTGAAGCCAACTTGATCATGGTGGATGATTTTTTTGAAGTATTCTTGGATTCGGTTTGCCAGTATTTTATTGAGTATTTTTGTATTTATGTTCATGAGTGAGATTGGTCTGTAATTAATTCTCTTTCTTGGTTGAGTCTTTTTGTGGTTTTGGTAACAGGGTAACTGTAGCCTCATAATAAGAGATTTGCAATGGTCCTTCTCTTTCTATATGTAGAACACTTTGAGGAGTATGGGTATTAGCTCTTCTTTGACATTCTGGTGAATTCTACACTGAAATCATATGGCCGTAGACTTTTATTGGTTGAGAGGCTTTTGAGGACAGCTTCTATTTCCTTGCAGGTTATAGGTCTATTTAAATTGTCCACCTGGTCTTGATTTCAATTTCATATGGAAAAACAAAACACCAAGAATAGCCAAAAACAATCCTGTACAATATTTCAGTTTTTATAGATTATAGAATTTGTCACTAATTTTAACTTTTTTTTTTTTTTTTACAAAAACTTTATGGCACATGGTACAAAAAGGATCCTTAGTAAAACTGTACTTGTAATTTGAATTTGGATCTTGTCCAAATCTGGTGATATTTGATCCTCTCCTGTCTTTGGTGATTGGTAATAATAGCAACCATAGATCCTTGTCAGCCCTGTGATTTTGACAGAAACAACTGACTTTCCCCTGTACAGTGTTGCTGAGCCAGGATTCTCATGATATTAAGCATACTCACGACCTTCTGACTTGGGTTGTTTCAACCTTGTGATGGGCTATGAGGCTATGAATACATCTTGTAAGTTGAAGAACACTTGCATGAATCCCCCATGCAGTCATATCTGATGCTGTCCCAAAACTGGGTCAAAATGATTTCTAGGTCAGGGGTCACCTACCAACATCCATCTCTTTTTGTTGCCTGACTGATGCTATGTGACCAGCTGCATTCTTTCCTGTCACAATGGATGCTAGCCTTGAACTGCAAGCCAGAGTAAACCCTTTCATCCTTAAGTTGGCTTTTCAGGAATTTTAACACAGCATTAAGAAACACACACAATGGACACTTTAGAAGTCATGGAAGCAGGAGACCAAGTCCATATAGAATGTGTACAAATACAGCTTGGCAAGTGAATAGAAGGGTGTGTGCCAGTATGGACCACTGGTTCACCATGTAGCTGTAGGCTGCCACAGAACTCACATCTTTGTGTGGCAAAAGTTGCAAGCTTGTGAGTTTTAAGTTCTTACAATAGGACATCATTTTTCCTCACTCCCAATTTCAAGTTCTGTCTGTCAAGGGAGATGCATGATGAAGTTCTCTGTGCCCTTGGACTTCTCTGCTGGGAAAGTCAGGATCCCTCATCTGAGCTGGCAGAGACAGATCTGGTGACCTTCTCCTGCTCAGTATGAAACCTCAATGCAGTGGGTCCACATCTTGGTGAATATAAAGTCAAATTAAACACAGTTGAAGGCAGAAAAAGCCAATATGCAAAGAGATTCCCCCTAAAAAAATCATGTCTAAAGCAATGTTCACCAATAACAAAGGGAACATGGGGTTTTGATGGGCGGAGGGGCTATACATTAGGAATTGGTCCATCCTTAAGCATGTTCATTTCAGGAGTACATTTCTGAGCATATGTAAACATAAAGTTTCAAGTACAAGTTCAGAAAAAGACACTTTACAGATACATTATCATGGGAAACTGTCTCTGAAGGGGCCTAGGTTGCATAGTCATTATCACAGTGTTCTGTTTAGTTTATTGTCAGCATTACATAACCCAGAGCTACCTGAGAAGAGGGAACATACTTGAAAAATTCCCTTGATGTGTTTGGCCTATAGATATTTCTGTGGGGGATTTTCTTTATTTCTAACTCATGTAGGATGGCTCAGTTCACTATAAGAAGCACCATACTTAGGCTGTTGTCCTGGGCTATATAAAACAACTAGCTAAGTAAAATAAATGGAGCACTGTTCTTCCAAAATATCCTGCTGACACCCTTCAACTTTGCCCAGTTCACCTTCTTTGACCCCACTGTTTTCCTCATCCTATCTGCACATTTAAGGTTATATGATGGTTAGTGCTAATTGGCAGTTTCAGAAGAGACAGACTTCTGGGCATATCTGTGATCGAGTTTGTAGAGTGGATTGGAGGAGCCACCCTACATGTGAAAGACACCATTGCATGGCTGGAGTTCAGAAGCTCAGCTTGTTATGTGCTCTTTCCAGCTGGACAGCTGAGATGGCCTGTGCCAATTCTCCCATTTCTTGATCAACAGTGCCCTCTGAAAGGTAACTCTTGCCCTGTATTTTGGTTTGTATTTAATTTCATCATGGACAGAAACTGATAGAAAGTGTTTTTTGGTGACTGGTGCTGGATGATTGTCCTGCCTAGATGCACACACAGCTTGTCATACTATATTCTGTTTACTCATACACTCTGTCCTTGCAGCATTAGGACATGGGATCTTTAATGGTTCTTTTCTTTATCCCTGAATCTATGGTATTGTGAGCCTGCTGAGTGTTGTGGGGAGCTATAACTAAGTCCCAAGGTGAAAATAGGAGAAACAAACAAAAGAATAAAGTACAACCACAGCCAATGCCTTCCCATAGCTCACAGTATAATGGAATGCCTAAAGGAATAAACACATGTCATATGGCTAGGAGTCCCTGGAAAGGGTCCACTTTATTAGGACAAGATAGAAAAAAATCTGGCTGGGAACAGATAACTTTCAACAGAGCTCAGAAAGCTTAGCAGCTACTATGAAGGGTAAGCTAACAATCATGGTGAGCTTGGAAGTAGGAATCAAAACTCACCATACCTTGAAGAAGGAATTAGAGACTGCAGTATGGAGTCTTAGCAGGAAAAACACAAGGAGATTCAAATCAGGAACTTCCCAGAATCCATTGGGGTTAGAAAAGAGGGTATTCATTGTGCTGTCGGGAAGGAAGCTGAGGACTACAGACTTGCTAGGCCTGGTTATTCAGCGATGTATCTCCTCTATACATACAATATATGCACTTGCTCAGTCTCTGTCTCTATCTCTACCTATGCTACTTTTGTTTTTAAAAACATATTTCATTGTACTTATTTATTCTTCTTTTATTGCAATACTTCCCAATCTCAGCCTCTCTTTCTTCCCCTCCTCCCAATCCTTCCAATACCTCCATTTTCCTCCTGATCCACTGCTCCTCTGTTTCCTTTCAGAAAAGAGCAGGCCTCCTGGGAACATCAACCGAATTCTGCATAACAAAATACAACAAGACTAGTTCTATACCCTCATATCAAGGCTGGACAAGGCATCCTAATAGGAGATAGTCCTGATAAGAAGGCAAGATTCAAAGATACCCCCATTCCTATTGTTAGGAGTCCCACAAAACCCCTAAGGTAAAGAACCATAACATGTATGCAGATTACCTGGTACAGACCCATGCAGGCTCCATGATTGATACTTCAGTCTCTGTGAGCCCCCATGAGCCCCGCCTGCTGATTCTGTGGGCCATGCTCTCCTGGTATCCTTGACCCTTCTGGCTTCTACAATCTTTCCTGTCCCTCTTCTGCAGCATTCCCCAAGTTCTGCATAATGTTTGGCTGTGGTTCTCTGCACCTGATTCCATCAGTGGCAATAGGAAGCCTCTCTGATGGCAATTGGGATAGGAAACAATCTATGAGTATAGCAGAATATCATTAGGAATCATTTCATTGGCTTTTTCTTTTTTCTTTGTTAGGCCTATTTGGTTCCACCCTAGGTTCTGAGCCATCTGTTTTCTCCATCCTGGCCATCTAGGTAGTGTCTGTCACAGGCTGCCTCTCCTGGTGTGGACCTCAGCTTTGGCCAGTCATTTGTCTAAAGCTCTCAGCTACCATTGCCCCAGTGCATCTTGCAGGAAGAGCAGGTTGTGGGTCATAGATTTTGTAGTTAGTTGGTGTCCCAGTCCCACCACTGAGAGTTTAGTCTGGTTACAGAAGATAGCTGGTTCAGGCTCCATATCCTCCATTACTGGGAGTCTTCACTAGAGTCAACCTCATAGGTCTGGGAAGTTTCCATTGTTATAGGTGTCCATACTGTCCCCTGAACTGCCTGTCTATTTCAGTCATCTCTCCCTGTACTAGAAAAATAATCATCCTGAGTGAGGCATTCCAGACCCAGACAGACAAACAAGATATGAACTCACTTATAAGTGGATATTAGCTATGAAGTAAAGGATAATTCCACTACAATCCACAAATCCAGAGACATTCGATAAAGAGGAGAGGTCAAGGAGGGGTGACGATCATAGATCTCCCTGGGAAGGGGAAATAGACTAGATTTTGTGAGTCGACTGGGAGCAGGTGGGGATGGGACCAAAAGAGATCAGGTGAAAGAGGGAGGAAGGGATGGAGGGAGAAAGTATGCTCTTAGTTTCTGATGAACAAGTTAAGAATTGAGTGTATTGTTCTTGGAAGATGCTCAGTCATTAGAAAACTTGCACAGAAGCTTAATATCCTGACTTTAAATCTAAGAACGTTGTCCTTTGGTTCATTTATTTTGTTTTTAACACAGACATAGTACTGTGTATTGCAACCTAGTTTGGGGAGGCAGAAACATGAAGATTTCCAGGACTGACCAGCCATTCTGGACAAATCAGCAAGTTCCAGGTCAGTGAGAGACTCTGTCTCAAAAAACAAGGTGATGGCATTTGAGGAATAACATGCAAGATTGATCTGTAGCTTCTGCACAATTGTACACCCATACAAACCTGTGCCTACTTATATATACAAGCAGACCCACAAACAGTAGCTTTACTAAAAGCCACTTGGCAAGCTAAATATATACAAATAATGGTGATTAAAAGCACCAGGAAAAAATAAGCATTATTGTTTAGGTTTCATTATTCTTTAAATGTGTGTGTGTGTGTGTGTGTGTGTATGTGTGTGTGAGTGTGTGTTTGCCTAATTACTTTAAATGTCAGCATACTTTAGGATTATTGAAACTTCTCTAGCAGAACAAAAGTCTATGGGAAAAATACAAAGCAGACATCACACATACCCTTTTTTGTCAAGTGAAGTTAATGGTGAACAGTCCCACTTCACACAGTGTTGCTTATTACTGTCAGACAATGCAATGGTTAACCTGTTTGAACTCAGAATCATTTTGGAAAACCCTCTGGGTGTATCTTTGAGGAATCTTCTAGACTATGTTAATTGAAATGGGATGACTCATTTTTGGTGGCACTATGCCATGAACTGGGATCCTGGGCTATATACAAGACGATAGAGAGCAGAGCATTAGAAATCTTTACTTTGTGATTCCTGTAATATTGTGGAGCTTGCTGAGACTTATGAGGTGTGCTTCCTCACAGATACTCATGAACCTCTTTCTTCCTTTTTGGGTTGAATGTTTCGATTGGAAAGTAGTCTCTAAAATTATACTTTAATGACCTGGGAAGTGGAGATTAGGTCACTACTGTTCTATTTCTGCTCAAGTAACTCCTCGGAAAATAATGATATTTTTCTTAGAGTTGTCATGAAGATGGCTGAGATAATGAATACAAAGTAGTAACTATTAATGAGTAATAATTATTGCCTCAACTTGTGTAGTTATTACTATAATTAAACAAATAATTCATTTCAGTGACCAGAGAGACAATGGTGGATATGGAAGATCACAGAGGAGCCAGGAAAAAGAATTGGAGCCACATTCTTGTTTCTCTTTCCAGTTTTTACCTATGAGGTAACACAGCATAGTCAGTTATTCTTGAGGACATAAGACCTGCTGTGTATTTTTAACTTCCCAAATTTCCTCTCTACTAAGTAGACAGCATTATGACTGAAAACCTCTCCCTCACTCCACCAAAAAAATTTAGATATTTACAGAAGATGTGGCCTCACTAAAGTATGACATGAGGTTAACAGATATCAAAACAATAATTATTCCATGGTTAGTTCTCAGCATGGACTATTTCCTCTCTCCTCAATGTTTTTTTTTTTTTTTTTTGAGAATAAGAAAAAAAAAGTTTCCGCCTCCTC
>NW_026068189.1:1540177-1586474 GCF_014885135.2 Alexandromys fortis
CAGGCAGGCTAGTGGGAACAAAGGAGCTACCACCCTCCCGTTTGCCCTGCCGATTCTGATTCTGTCCTAGAGCCTGGGCAGGCTGGGCTGGGAGATGTTATGTGGTCAACGAGGGAAGGGAGTCAGATGGAGGGGGGGAGGGATGTGGATGCAAGCTGGGTGGGATAGGAAGAGAGCCTCTCTCTTCAATGTTATCTCAACACTGGGACCTATCACTCCTTCAGCTCTCTAAACCCAGTCTTTTCAGGTGACTGAGCACTTCCAGCACCTTCCACTTGGGAAAGACTTTGATGTTTTTAAAGCTCATGTTAAAGTTAGCAAATGAACCAGACATTGTGTATTTTAGGTTTTAGTAAGAAAGTAAAAGTACTCTAATCACAAGGACAAAAGGAATGTGACTTCCCAAACATTCATGTTCTTTATATGTTTAGATTTCATACAGCTTAGATAATTGGGACATGAATCACCATAGTTCTTTCTTCAAGGATAGGCATGAGGAGAACTCTTAATGATTTCTCTGGAACAACAATAAAAATCAGATGTTGCCACATGGTAGTAATTTATTGATAATGAAAAAAAAAAAACTAGACCAAAGTTCTACAAAGTTAGTGAATCAATCCTTGGACTGAGAATATAGGCTTGGCAAATCAGGGGTTGATCTAAGTATCTTCCTATATTTGGGTGATAAATTTAAACTCAAGGCTGACTCACTATGCAGTGTATACTACAAAACATACTCCAAACTAGCATAAGTTTCACTTCATGTAACATATAGTGATAGTGGCAGATAGAGAGTGGCCACTGTTCATGGTCTTTTAGTTTTAGCAAACCACAGGCTGCCAACGGATCAGATCATGCTCATGTGAGAAAAATAAATGCTGACTAAAGTTAGTTAGATTTTTCTATATATCACTTCCTTTTCTTTGGCTTAACTATAATTAAAATATGGGCTAGCATTTTAAACTTGAAAGTTACCTATTTTACTTTGCTCATATAAAGTGTACAATGTAATTTAGCTTATATTTTTCTTCAAAAGTTATAAATACTTCATATTTCAAATTTTATTTTATTTTCTGGTGTTGGAGATCAAAGATAAAGACTTCATACATGCTAGACTAGTACTCTACCAATGAGTTCCATCACTAGCTCTTGATTTTTTGAGAGAACATGTCTAGTTGTTTAACGTCATGTTAATCCCACTGAATGAGAGTAAAAATCATTACCCAAATTCTTTGGTCAAGTTAAGTAAGCTTTATTTTCTGTCAGACAGGGATATATTCCTGTTTGAACAATACCAGGAATCATAGGAGAAGGTAGAGTTTATATAGCCCCAAAACTGCAAGACTAGGGGGTTTTCAAGTGTTGGGGGATTTACATTCAAGGGTAGGGATAATGCCTAATTCCAGAAGTACTGTAAGGCATGGTCAACTTGAATTTTGCAGCAAACAGAAATGAGCTTGTCCTCCCTTATAACAAAATGGTTTCCATAGAAAACATTGTATTGAGTGAGGTAACCCAGACCTAGAAAGACAACTATCATATGTACTCACTTATAAGTGACTTTTAGTCATAAATTAAAGAAAATCAGCCTACAATTCACAATCCTAGAGAACCTAGACAAGAAAGATATACATGGATCTAATCTACATGGGAAGTAGAAAAAGACAAGATCTCCTGAATAAATTTGGAGCATGGGGACTATAGGAGAGGGTTGAAGGGGAGGGGAGAGGAAGGGAGGGGAGCAGAGAAAATACATAGTTATATAAAATCAATAAAAAAAAGATGGAGTCAGGCTGGTCCATCACTAGACCAATCTCAAATTTTGTCCTGTCTTTTTTCCAGTGCTGAATTATATAAGTTTTGTAACACAGTCAGTTTTTTTTTGTACAAAATTTAATATAGCACACTTGTATAATATTGGAAATGTTACAATGAATAATGCAAAAATATATTTGTCATCTCCGGCAATAGGCAGAGAATTTCTAAACCCATGAGAATTTTTTGATTGATCAGAATGTCCTGTGAGCCAGGTGTGGTGGCACAGAATTATAATTCTAGAACTTATGAAATAGAGGACTCAAGTCAGGAATTCAAGGCTATCCATACATACATTGTAAGCTTAAAGTCAGACTAAAATACATGAAATTCTGTCTCAAGAATACAAAATACAAAAAAGCAGAGAACATCCTGTGTTCTTGCTCACAATTGTTCGTATGTGTGTCAAAGTTTAACCTGGGACTTCTTGATGTTTTTATTCCCTGGAATCAACTTTAGATGAGGAGAACTAATTCATACTTGCTTTCCTTTGTTAGTGTGTGTGAGTGATGTCTCCAGAACAAGCACAGCAGTCAAGGGTGAATGCCACATGGTTAACTGTACAGAGAAGAGCCAGGATGATTTGAGGAAAAGGCAAATGAGCGGCTTAAGGGTTATGGGTGAGATGCCCATGCTTCACTGCTCTCTGCACATGTACACATATGACTGTATTTCATTTATTTAAGAACCATGGAATTTTGGCTTAAAGCATAGTAGGGACGAGAGCGAGAGGTGGCTCAGTCAGTAAGTTCTTGCTGTGCATGCATGCATACCTGAGTTCAGCCTCCCAGAATCCATGTGAAAAAGACAGTGGCCACATCTGAGTGCTAGGGTGGTAGAGACAGGAATATCCCTGGGTCTCCTTTACCATCTAGCCTGGATAAATCAGTGAGTTTCTGGGTCAGTGAAAAATTTGGTGATTGATTATGAAAGACAGCCCATGTTAACTCTTAGTTTCTAAACATAGAAGTACAAATGTACACTCACACACAAAATAAAGAGGATGTTTTCTGACAGTAGCAATTCTGTCTTTTTAATTTATTAGCTAAATATGTATCTTATTAAAACTTGAAATGATTATTACCCTCCTTAATATTTCTAAAATTATTGGTTTATATAGAAAAACTTAATCCAAAAATGCAATGGAAATCTAGAAAATATAAAGGGATATCAATTCAGCAATAGAGGCAGTGTCTTTTAACATCTGATGGATGCCAAGATGGGCAGGGAGATTACTTGGTGAAATGATGGGTGTACAGCCACAGACAAGTGAGTCAGAAAACTAGAGACTGTCTTCTTTAAGCCATTAACTTGACTTATTTCATTAGAAATGGAACCAGGGTTAGCAAAATGGTTCAGTGGATAAAGGCATTTACCACTAAGTTTAGTTCAATCCCCAGGACCATGATCATGTAAGGAAGGAGTCAGATCCCATGAGTTGCCAATTCACCTCCACAAATGCACTGTAAAACCCCTGTGCCCATGCACATAAATCAGGCCTATATACACACGTAACTAAGATTTAATTAAAACCCTTGTGTTCCATAGTGCCTTATTTAATATTCTAGTATTAAAATGATTTATGCATTAAAAATCCAAGTTTGTCAGGAGAAAAGTTAAAAAATGAAAAAGCACCCCAACTCAATGAAGGGAGCTAATGCCTGTTAACATTTGATAGACATGGATGAGCAGGTGCACATAGATACTCATGTGTGTAAATTGGTAGCATGCCAGCTCCACAGAGAGCTGGGGCTGAAGATTTTCAAGGAGGCTCTTTTCTGTTCTGAACACACCTTAGCTTCCTCACTTCTGTGGACGTGTGTATCTCACAATAACAATCTCTAGAGACACAGGTTTTATGTGTTATTGTCTTGTGAGTTATTCTTCTTATACTTCCCTTTCCACTTTACTGGGGAAAGTTTCTTAGCCAGAAGAAAGGCAAAGGGTACAGAATGGGGTTTTACTCTTTTATTTACACTTGTTTTAAAATAGGATCTTGCACTGGACACATTGGATGGTTTCACACTTTTCATTTGGACCACTTACCTCTCCCCATGTTGTTGCAAAGCTATTTGAACATTGGAATTTGCTCTTTTAAGGAAGGACATTTCTAAGAGACCAGAAAATGCAGCTGTGTACTTGGTTCGGGAATTGCAAACTGTTTGCGAAGACTGTAATCTGATCCATGTTGAGGGAAGGCTGCTTGTTGGTTTCCAGCTGCTTAGGCCCAAAATAATCACACACAAACTGTATTATTTAAATCACTGCTGGTCCTATTAGGTCTAGCTTCTTATTGGCTAATTATTACATATTAATTTAACACATTTCTATTAGTCTGTGTATCTCCAAGTGGCAGTGGCTTACCGTGTAAAATTCCGTCTGGCTCTGGTAGGACCCCATGGCTTCTCTCTGACTCTGTCTCCTTTCTCCCAGCATTAATCTTAGTTTTCCCCACCTACCTAAGTTTCTGCTCTATCAATGAGCCAAAAGCAGCTTCTTTATTAGTCAATTGTATTCACAGCATCCAGAGGGAAATCCCAAATCACCTCTCCTTTTCTCTTTAAATAAAAAGGAAGGTTTTAACTTTAACATAATAAAATTACATATAACAACACACACAGTTATCAAGCAAGAATTATAGGTACAATATTTATATCTACTTTATCTTTATCACGACTAAGGAAAACTATACCTTTATTTTTCAACTCCATCAAAGACTCCAGAAGGATATAATATTAACTAAGTAAATAGGAAGTACCTTGTAAGCAACTTCCAGAACTCTAGAGGTGATGGAGACATCTTGTTGCCTGGACAGTCATCCAAAGTTCTTCTGTAACATTGGAGCATCCATCTTTAGCCTACAGACCCATAGTATCCAGCAGACTTTTCCATAAAGCAGGAAATTTCAAAGACAGTTCCACCTATATTGTCAGTTTATCAGTCACTTTCTTCTGTGTCCTGCAGAATGTCTGGCAGCCTCTTTCATGAAGTGATCTTACTCACACTAATATCCACCTGCACCCTGGAACCAAGTCCACAGTAGCCTGGACTGCCCTTATTTGCATGGCCATGGTTTACATGACCCTTATTTACATAATACTTATTTTCATGGCCTCTATTTGCACATTCAGAAATTACTTGTACAACTTATGCTAACACCTCTGGACCACGTTTCCTCACACAATGTGAATTATACAAAGGAAACTGACAGCAGAGATGCCCTAACACACTTTCCCAACTGGGGACTCCTCTCCCCTTGGATGCTGTAGATGGTGCTCTAGTGCCCAGACTCCTGCCCCTTGGAGTGCACTCCATAAATTGTTCTTACTTTCTGGGCTAAAGATGCTCATACCATCACTAGTCACACACACACAGCTAACTACACTTTGGAGCCCATATTTGTTCCCAGTAACATGGGATAAGTAAGGCTTCTTCCAAGTGTGAAATATGAGCATGGGGCACATTCTTGCTTGGGTGAACTATGAGTGATACTATTAGCATGATTGTTGTTCCTGTAGATTTTGTTAAGTTTCATAGGCAGAGAGGTGAAACAAAAAGAGATTCATTGAGCATTTTCAAGTCAAAGTTATCTACTAATGAAGGTTACAGTACCCAGTTTTAGTACAAACAATTGTCTATTAAGATTTTATTTCCAAAGCTGTGCTAATGTAGACGATCCTGGCTAAATTGATGAGTTTTAAAAATGCAAGAAAGAAAAGTATAGAAAGAAAAAAGGGGGCTAATAGGGGTAGAAGGAAGGCTAGAGAGGGACTGGCATCACAGTGATCAAAATGCACTGTATACATGAGTGGAATTCTCAAATGAATCCAATGAAAGCATAAATATTTACTTGCTCAGGTAAAACCCCTGAAAGACTACATATGCAGATTTATAGTCATCTACTGACAATGATTTTCATAGCGAGGAGAGAAAGGTGGAAAGGGGAACTTGGTTATCCTAAATGTGTGCTACGTATTGGCAACACATTTCTTCTAAGCCATGTATATGGGTAATAAATCTATAACCTCCTGAAACGTAAACAAATAAAGGTACTGCAAAATATAACTGCTGAAATACAACTTCTTGCCATATCTTTAATTTTCAATTTTGAGTCAGATATATCTTATTTCTGTACTAGTTATGGGGGAAATCTTATTATACAGGTAATAATATTCAGGAAAAAATATCTCAAGATCTCAAAGGCTTGCATGAAAATGAATTCTACTTTGTGGTTTATCATTAAATAGTAAAATATATGCAGAATCCTGTATTTGCAAGGGAAAGAAATAAAGTTAAAGATGAGGAGAGTGCTCATAGCACTTACATGCTTGTTCCTTGTTCTGCATCCATTAGGGGATGTCCAAGTACTGTTCAGTCACCATGCAGCCTCATTTACTATGAATTACTCTTCGTACCTCACAGTGATAGAGACTGAAGTTGGTTCAGCTTTTCTTCAGCTCTACATTCTTCCTCCTTGGCTGTATAATTGATTTAACCCTACATGGTGGACCTGAGGCACCAGAACTGAGATTTAAACCCTTTTAGTTAAATAGTACTAGATTTTTCTCATAGGAGTCCTTAAAAGTAGATGGATCCAATTACTGTAATTCTCATTTTTCCACTGTTAGGACCTTTGACAAACTTCAGCTGTATTTATAGCCCTTGTAGGAGCCTCCTGGTTACTCTTTGAAGAGCAGCATGGAGCTGGAATTTTCACATTTTGAAGCAAATTGCATATGTTTTCTAAAGGCAAATTGTAAAGCAATGGCATTTGCTGATGAATAGAAAACTGCGTGAACGAGAACACACTGCAGTGTTTACCCACTCATAACTTTAACCCAAATTACCTTTGAAACAGTATTGGGAAGCTGGAATGATTTCTAAGGGCTCTGTTGATGTATAGGTTGAAAATAAAACCCAGCTTTCTCATGTCCAAACAGCGAACTTCACTCCTTAGCAACTCAACTTGAATTAATCCTGAAGTTCCTCAATTTCTAAATGATATTCATGAGGCTCCTAGGCCTAAACTGTACAGAAGTTCATATTATGCTCCCTCATCCAAATGGGAGCCACCATCTATGTCAAGTGCTATCAGGAAATCCTATATTTATACTGCATCTTGAGCAGAAGAAAGCATTGTTATGACTGTCACATATATTTAATCAATGCTAAAAAGTGCAGAACTGCAGAGATATGTCAGCTGGATAAAGACATGCTATACAGACATGAAGATTCAAGTTTGATCACCAGAACTAATACACTGCAGACAGATGCTGTTAAGGAAGTAAAAAGTCCCAAGAGTCACTCTACAAAAGAAGCTGAACAATTCTCTTTAGTGAGCTTAATTCATATTTGGGCCTTGAAGTGGTGGGGACAGTATTAGATAGAAGCAATGCAATTAATGGAGATACAAGTATGTTGAGGTCCTTATAGGGATGGAGAAGATTTCCTTAAAAGCCTTCAGAGGAGGGTTGTAAGGGTGGGGATGAGATGGGGAAAAACGGGGTGGGCAGAATGAGCGTGATGGCAGGTGGAAGACCAGAGGGACCTCTTTAGTGAGCCACTTTAGAAGCTGCAGCACTCTATCAGGAGTTCGATGAGACCCCAGAACAAAGAGAAGTTTCAACAATTTATTCCATTTTTGGGTTTATGGAACGTCTTATATCACATGATTTAGTTCAGCATTGTGTACCTGGCAAAGTATGGAGGAGACAGGTACCATAAATTGAGAGAGCTATTAAGTCACACCACAGATTGCTTCTTAATTCTCTTTCCCAGAGAGATCTTCAGGGAAGTGTGGCTTGATTCTTGGTGTGGGATATGTAAAAGTACAGACTGTTTCCTAATTTTGGGTTTTGGGTAGGCTTCACATTTACTAGTTGACATGCTCATGTATGCTGTATCCCATGAAGTCTAAACTTGTCTGAATGAGAATTGTCACTATTTGTTTTATAGTGTGATGCTCTAGAAACCCAGAATTCTTTCCCAGACTGTATTCAACCTGTTTACAGTTGAGACATCTATAGGAGAAAACCAGAAAACTGTCAAACCACCAGAACCATGATACTCCAATGCAGAGATTACTTAAACCTAACTATGTGAGTGGTCTAGAACCTACCCATCCCAAGTGTTCTCCAACTGGATAGCAATTCCATCCATGTTTGTTTCTAAGACAAGACAGTGTAGGTCAAACATCTTTTTTTTTGTTTATTTTTTTTAGTTGTTGCAAAAAAAATTCCCATTTCCCTCCCCCTCCTTGCACACATCGCCCCCTTACCCCATTTCCCNAGAATGAAGAGCAGTCCAGATTCCCTGCCCTGAAGGAAGTCCAAGGTCCTCCCACTTCTATCCAGGACCAGGAAGGTGAGCATCCAAACAGGCTAGGCTCCCACAAAGCCAGTTCATGTATTAGGATCGAAACCCAGTGCCATTGTCCTTGGCTTCTCATCAGCCTTTATTGTCCACCACGTTCAGAAAGTCCGGTTTCATCCCATGCAGTCCCAGTCCTGCTGGCCTTGGTGAGCTCCCATCTTGTCTCAGCCTCAGTAGCCAGCATGTGCCAGTTAAATCCTAACAAAACCTGAAAGAGCTTGGAAAGGAATTCTAGACACAAAAGAACAGAGTTAGCATGTTTTTTTGGTAGCTGTCAATTTTGTGTGTGTGTGTGTGTGTGTGTGTGTGTGTGTGTGTGTGTGTGTGGACTCTGCTGGTAGCAAGTTTAAGAGAGGTCTTCCTAACTCAATGTTGCAGTAAAAACTGTGTGGCTCCTTTAAGAAGGCTTCCTGATTCATGCTAGTTGCGAGAATAGCTTTTTTAGGAGACCTAGCATTTAAATGGGGTTTGTGAACAGCAAGCTGCAAACTGCTTAATGGTGCCACATAGACCCGCTGCATACTTGGAACTGGGGCGACAGAGTGCACAGCTCACAGAGGCAGTGTACATGACTCCACCATGTTGTACTTGGCAGAGCCAAAAGGCAAAGCAACCTTAGTCCTACCCACACCCAATTAGCATTTTTTCCAAAAAGGCTCTCCTGGTCAGAAAATAATTATTTATATGCAATAAAGACAGATTCAGACAGAAACAAACATCTGAGTGGGCAAAAGCGTGTTTAAAAATGTACATAGGCTTAAGAGAGAGAAGAAAAAGAGGGTTATAGAAAGAAGTAAAGAGTTTTTAAAAAATAAAAAAGTCTTTAAAGAGACAAAGTAAACTGGGTTATGTATATTACTGTGTTTTTTTTTAAATTTTTAACTGTGAAAGAGCTAAGTACAGAGAGATATTTCATTGTATGGACTACTAAGCTACGTTAATATGTTTTAAAGATATCTTGACTTCAAAATTTAGGTCTAAGGATATGTTGCTTTGGAAAGGAGGTTCTGCTTTTGTTTGTTTACATTTAAAGGGGATAAGCTATAGCAATAGATACTTTGCATTGATATGGATCTTGGTTGATTGATACAAATTTAAGATCAATTTTGTTATATGTATGTATATATTTCTGCTCTTGATTATTGTGTTTGTGCAGCTTATTTAAAAATGTAATGTATAATTAAGAAATATGTGTTAAGAGATAATCATCTATAATAGTCAAGTTTGTAGTTACATTAGTTAGATTTTCTATATATAGAGAGGTACATTTCTGTTAGATAGAAAATCTTCAATGTTTCAAAGTCTTACAGAACATGGTATTTAAAATGTTCTAAGAATTTAGGAATTTTCATGACAATGAGACACATCTGCTCCTAGCAGCACCAATCTTCTTTGAGAGGATGATAGGCATTGAAGAGGCTCCTTATGGAGTTGGTGAGCCATTTAGGCAAGAAACTGCTTGTTCCTGGACTGCTTGATGTTATGCTGTAGAAACTGGACATATAGGACCCACAGAAAAATGACTGCTAAACTTGCCTAAATGTGAAACAGTCCTTCAGGGTTCCTGCTTCATGAAAGACTCTGTGAAACATTTTGCAGAACACAGAAGAAAGTGACTGAGAAACTGCCAATATAGATGGAACTGATTTGATAGTTCCTGCTTCATGGAAAAGTCTGCTGGCTACTATGGACCTGTAGGCTGAAGATGCCCCAATGTTTCAGAGAAACTTTGAGTGACTTTCCAGGCAGCAAGATGTCTCTGTCAACTCTAGAGTTTTGGGAGTTGCTTACAATATGCTTCTTGTTTACTTAAGTAATATTATATCCTTCTGGAGTCTTTGATGGAGTTGAAGACTAGATAGTTATAGTTTTCCTTAGTTATGATAAAAGATAAAATAGATATAAATATTGTAACTATAATTCTTGCTTGATACCTAATTCTGTTGTATATAATTTCAAGATCTTAAAATTAAAACCTTCATTTTTCTTTAAATAGAAAAAAGGAAATGATGTGGGAAGTCCTTCCATATATGTGTTGCTTTTATTTCTTAATGAATAAAGAAGCTGCTTTGGTCTGTGATAAGAAAGAATAAAGATAGGTGGGGAAGACTGAACTGAATGCTGAGAGGAAGAAGGCAAAGTCAGGGAGGAGCCATGAGGCCACCATAGAAGACAAACACCTCTGCAGGATTCTACTGAAACTTTGCTGGTAGGCCATGACCTCATGGTAATGCACAGACTAAAGGAGATATGTTAGTTTAGGATATAAGAGCTAGCTAACATTATGCTTAAGCTATTGGCCAAGCAGTATTGCAATTAATACAGATTTCTGTGTGATTATTTCTTGAATCTGTGTGGCTGGAAAATAAACAAGCAGCCTCCAACAACAAGTGTAGGTCAAACATCTTGTCTCAGCCTCTGTAGCACTGATAGAAACCATCACCACCTCAACCTGCTCCCTCTCCAACTGGATTGACTTAAAAGGAGACTTCCAATAACTACCTATGTACTTGAAATTATTTTTAATTTAGCATTGTTGAAACACAGAATTAAAACAATTTAAAGACCTTAGTTTCTGTTTTTTTTTTTTCAATTCTAGAGTTGGGAGTTAATTCTTGCCATAGTGGAATAAGTCTCAGAAGGGATAAGACTTATTATCTCTGCTCTACAAAGGAGATCCAAAGAAAAAAGAAGCAAGAAAAATGTGGTTGTTATTTTTATTTTGTAGGGTTTTTTTTTATTGAAAGTCGATTCTTTTATCATACAATGTACCCTGAGTATAGCAGCCCCTCCCTCTTCTTCTCTTAGTTCCTCCACACTTTCCTTCCCCTTTGGATCTACTACTTTTTTTCTCTCATCAGAAAATAACATGTTTCTAAGAGATAATAACCAAGCAGGACAAAATAAAATATAATAAGATAAACCAAGACTAGTATGTCAAACTTGGACATGGCAACCCAAAAGGAGGAAAGAGTCCCAAAAGAAGGCACAGGAGTCAGAGACCTACTTATTCTCAGTCAAGAGTTCCATAAAAATATTAAGCTAATAGTTATAACATAGACCCAGAGGACCTGGTACAGACCCATGTAAGCTTTGTGCTTGCTGCTTCAGTCTCTGAGTTCACATGTGCTGCATGTGACCTAGTTCTCCTAGTGTCATCTTTCTCGTCTGACTCTCATAATCTCCATGTGATTTTCTGATATCTGAGGACAGGGATCTGATGGAGGCCTCCCATTCAGACTCTCTCTCTGGGTAATGTCTGGGTATGGGTCTTTGTAACAGCTCCCATCTGCTGCCAGAGAAAGCCTCCCTGATCTGACTAGATAAGACACTTGTTTATGAGAGCAAAATCTTATGTGGTTTGGGTATCAGGGCAACTGTGGCCTCATAAAATGAATGCGCCTTTTGTTTCTACTCTATGGAATAATTTGAGTATTAGTGTTAACCCTCTTTGAAAGTCTGATAAAATTCTACACTGGAATCTCTTGGCCTTAGGTTTTTTTCTGATTTTCTTTTAATGATGGCTCCTATTTCTCTAGGGGATATAGGTGTATCTAAATTGTTTATCTGATCCTGATTTAACTTTGGTAGGTAGTATCTATCTAGGAAATTATCCATTTCTTTAAAATTTTCTAATTTGGTGGCACATAGGTTCTTAGAGTATGACCTTATTTTCTTTGGATTTCCTTGTTGTCTGTCCTTATGTCTCCCTTTGTTTTTATGTTGCTAATTTGAATATTCTCTCTCTACCTTTTAGTTTGGATAAGGGTTTGTATATCTTGTTGATTTTCTCAAAGAACCATCTCTTTGCTTCATTGAATCTTAGTATTGTTTCTATTTTATTTTTTTGATGTCAGCACTTAGCTTATTTTTGCCATTCACTTCTCTTGGGTGTACTTACTTCTTTTAGTGCTAGAGTTTTCAATTGTGCTGTTAAGTAGCTGGTGTGAAATTTTTTCTTTTTTTATTTTGTTTATTGAGACAGGGTTTCTTTGTGTACTCCTGGCTTTCCCAGAGCTCTGCTTATAGTCCAGAATTGGTCTGGAATTCATAGACATCTACCTGCCTCTGCCTCCCAAGTACTGGGATTAAAGGCATTTGCCACCACTGCGTGGTACTCTAATTTTTTAAAATGTAGGTATTTAGTGTTATGAATTTTCCTCCTAGTGCCACATTCACTCAGTCCCATAAGCTTGGGTATATTATATAATCATTGTCATTGAATTCTAGAAAGTCTTTAATATCTGTCTTTTTCTATCTTGGCTCATTTTTCTTTCAGTAGAGACTTGTTCCATTTCCATAAATTTGTAAGCTTTCTCTTGTTTCTGTTGTTGATATCTAGCTTTATTCCCTTGTATTCTGATAGTATACAGGGAGTTATTTCAATTTTCTTGTACTTAAACTTGCTTTGTGTCCAAGTATATGGTCAACTTTGGAGAAAGTTCCATGAGGTGCTGAGAAGAATGTGTATTCCTTTGTGTTTAGGAGGAATATCCCATATGTATCTAATAGGTCTATTTGTTTCATGATGTCCATCAGCTGCAGTGTTTTTCTATTCAGTTTTTGTTTTGATGATCTGCCCATTGGGGATAGTTAGGTACTAAAGTCTCCCACTATCATTGTGTGGGGTCAGCATGTTATTTAAACCATAGTAGTATTTCTTTTATGAACTGGAGTACTCTTATGCTTGGGCAAAAATATTAAGAACTGAAATGTCATCTTGGTGGAGTTTTCCTTCACAGAGTATATAGTGTTGTTCCCTATCTCTTTTTATTAGCTTTGGTTTGAAGATTATTTTCATGGATATTAAATTGACTA
The DNA here is from genome assembly GCF_014885135.2 of Alexandromys fortis. Classification (NCBI taxonomy): domain Eukaryota; kingdom Metazoa; phylum Chordata; class Mammalia; order Rodentia; family Cricetidae; genus Alexandromys; species Alexandromys fortis. The sequence goes on from NW_026068189.1 coordinate 1,553,183, forward strand.
CATCAGCTTGATTTTTAGGTTCATTTTCTTGTAATATCTTTTTTCTAACCCTTTACACTGGGGTAATGTCTTTCTTTGATATTGAGGTGTGTTTCTTGGATGCAGCAGAAGGATGAATTCTGTTTGTACATCCATTCTTTTAGTCTGTGTCTTTTTTTTGGAGCTATTGAGATGGCTCTTGACATTGAGCAATATCAATGACCATTGATTGCTAATTTCTGTTATTTTGTTATTGTTGTTGTTGTTGGTGGTGGTGGCTGTGGTGTGTATGTGTCCCTTCATTTGATTTGTTGGTGTAAGGTTATTTATTTCCTTTGTTTTTATGGATGTGGTTAATCTCCTTGGGTTGGAGCTTTACTTTTAGCACCTTCTGTAGGGCTAGATTTGTGGATAGATACTGTTTAAATTTGGCTTTATCATGGAGTATCTTACTTTCTCCATATATAGTAATTAAAAGTTTTGCTGACTATAGTAGTCTTTGCTGGCATCTATGGTGTCTTGGCATCTACAGTTCATCAATCCAAGCACTTCTGGCTTTTAGTGTCTCCATTGAGAAACGGGGCATATTTCTAATAGGTCTGCCTTTATATGTTACTTTATCTTTTTCCTTTGTAGCTTTTAATATTTTTTTCTTTGTTCTTTATGCTTAGTGTTGTGGTTATTATGTTCCATGTGGACTTTGTTTTCTGGATTAATCTATTTGGTGTTCTGTATGCCTGTACCTTTATAGGCATCTCATTCTTTAGGTTAGGAAAACTTTCTTCTCTGGTGGTCTTGAAAATATGTTCTGGGCCTTTGAGTTGATTCTTCCCCTCTTCTTATACTTAGGCTTGGTCCTTCAACAGTGTCCCACATTTCCTGGATATTTTGTGCCAGGATTTTTTATAGTTAACATTTTTTGACCAGTATGTCTATGTCTTTTTTTCATACTTTAAATGCCCAAGATTTTCCTTCTATCTCTTGTATTATGTTGGTGGATCTTTCCTCTGTAGTTTCTGACCACATTCTTAAAATTTTCATTTCCATAATTTCCTATGTTTGTGTTTTTTTTTTCTGATTCTATTTCCATTTTCTGGTCTTGAACAGTTTTGTTTCTTCCCTGCAACTGCTTATTTGTTTTTTTCTTTGATTTTTTAAAAAGTGGTTTATTAATTTCCATTACATTTTGCTTGTTTGTATATTTCTGGCTTTCTTTAAGGGTTTTATTTATTTCCTTTTTAAGGACTTATATCATCTTTATATAGTTGGTATTAAGATCTTTTTCTTATACTTCAGCTATGTTGGAATATTCAAGAACTGCTGTGACAGAATAGTTGGACTCAAGAGGAGACATATTGCCCTGGTTGCTATTGATTGTATTTTCATACTGTCATTTCATAGGCATCTGGGTTTGGAATGCTCATAGGTCTAAGTGCTGATACCTAGATTTGTCTCTATTGGGCATGTGTTTGGTTCCTTGGTTTTTGTTTTCTCCCTGGGTTTTTGGAGAGTGTAATGGCTCTGTATTACCTGGTTTCCTGGCCTATTAAGTTGGTGTGTTCGCAGGAAATGTCTTTTGGTGCTGGAGGGTGGGTGGGATAGTCGGAAGAAAGTGTGAAAGGATGAAGGAGAAACTATTTATGATACCATGGCTAATTTAAATGTAAGAGTTAGCCATTAATAAGCCTGAGCCATCAGACAAATAACTATAATTAATATTAAGCCACTGAATGATTACTTTATAAGGGATGGCGGGACCCGGGCAGACACAAGGAAAGCTTCTATTTACAATACTGTGCAGCTATCTTTATATATTGTGTGTCCTGGGGATTGAACTCACATTCTCAAGATGAATGACAAATTCTCTTACTTACTGAAGTATCTTGCAGGCCCTAAATCTGCTTGTGGCCATCCAAGATCATGCTTTGCCACATTGGAAAACCATCTATGCAGAACCAATGAAAACTCACTAACCCCTCCACATGTCAGCTTCTTTTCTCATTCTAGATTCCTTGTGGTACTTACTAATCCAACAGGAACTCTTGAATCAACCTTAAGAAACTTCTGAAACAGTTCTTTCTCTAGGCTAGTAAATACAACTAGTTTTTTTTTCTATAATGGTAAGATAACTGAAAGACCCCAGCTGCTTCAGTAATTTTTACAAAGGAAGGAGTTTCTTATTACTAGTTATATAGTCCCAAAGATCATCAGTTTTGTTTTTCCTTTTTGTCTACTTCAGTGTCATGCCTTCTTCCCAATCCCACCATACTCTAGCAAACTACTATAAATCACAATTTTATTCAAAACCCTGTCTAGGAGCCTAGGAAAATGGTTCATTGAGTAAAGGGGCTTGGTAGGCAAAAAACAAGGTTTTGAATTCATATCTCAACATCAATGTAGAAATCTTGGTTTAGGCCTTTTGCAAACCAGAACTATGGGAGGTGTCTCAGTTGGGTTTATTGATCACAAGCCTAGCTTCACATACAGTGAAAGACTTTGTCTCAAATTAATAAATCAGAGAGGGATAGAGGAAGATACTGGATATCTTACTTTCAGGTCTGTAGGCTTGTAAAAGATTACCACTGTACTTTCATACATGAACACAAATATCATACATGTGGACATATACAACAACTCTGCTACTGGTTCTATCATTCTGAAGAATTCTGCAATACATGATTAGTAGCATTTAGTTTTCATTATCTGGAAGAATCCCTTTATTTAAATATCTCCCTTATTTAAAATAAACACACTAATGTTCACATTCCTGCCTAAGACATTTTTAGCAGTAACTTCTGGTTGTCAGTGGCAACCATCATATTTAATTGTTCATTCTGACATGCTCCAGCACTCTATTAAGCACAGATTACTCTAGATTGAATAAATGAATAGCAAAAAAGCTGGCCTGGAGCTGTGAACTCGGTGATGGAAAAAGCAAGCATGACATCACACTCTTGGGAAAATGCAGGAAGGGGCATTGCAGGTCAAGAGCCTGTTAGCCTGTCAGGTCATTTGTTCTTTCATAAACCTTCAAGATGTAACTCTACTGTGGATTACAGCTGCGAGAAGAGAGGACGAAGGACAAATTCCTTGATTTGATGTTATTTGGCTATTTTTCTATATTTTAAAGTTGCAATTTAGGACAGAAAATAAACGTGTCTTGTTCTTATGTGAATTTTTAGAAAATACACATTCATTTTATCTTATTCAGGGACTTTTGTTATTTTTTTTAGCTCAATTGCCCTTTTACTTTGGTGTTATTAGTGCCAGAGAAGGAAGGGAGTAACCCCATTTCATCAGTTATCAGAGATGACTGTAATAGAATTAGACTACCTTAAGAAGGACATAACATCCTTTCCTTTCATGCACAGCTTAATAAAGATCCATCTCCTAAACATTCTAGACAGAATTAATTATTATGATCAGTGTCAGTCATTTGTAGGTGATAGTATGGCTAGTTTTCTTTTACATGTTCAAGATGAAAATTTTGGATCATTTAATTAGAGGTGTCAGTTCAGGGTGTCCTTTGGCACAGTAGGAAGGGATGTCTACCAATGTGGTAAAGATACATGTTCTGGCATTGGGATAAGCACTAATTGCAAAATTGTTATACACAATTATTACTAGTATTTTGCACCAAGTGTCAACATTGGCAATATATGATTTACAGAAAATCCGTTGCCTTAGGAGCACGTCTTAAATAGGTTTACCTTAAATAATAAATAAGCATCTAATGCTGCCTTTGTTATTATAGAATTTTATAATTAATGACAACCTCTTATCAGTTTAATAGTAGTTATTTCATGTGTTATTACATTTGGAAGATGTGGTGGTGAGTTTTAATTGTGAACTTGACCAAATCTAGGTTCTTCTGGAAAGTAAGTCTTTATTAGGGATAGTCTAGATGAACTTAGCTTGTATACTTGTCTTTTGAAAATTGTAGTGATTGCCTGATTTCATATGGAATGACCTTATCTGAAAGTTAGTAACATCATGTCCTACTTTGATGTTCTAGACTGTATACGAGTAGAAAAATCAAACTGAGCAGCAGGCATGCATTCACTTCTCTACACTCTTGAGTGTGAATGAGATATAACTGATTATTTCCAGCTCCTGCATCTGGGAACTGTGACTTGGAATTATAATCTAAAATAAACCCTTTCTCCTTTATATTGCTTTTTTTTGTAATGGTATGTTGCCACAGAAAGTGAAATAAAGCTAGTACAATAGGCTTATTGTGCTGCAATGGTTTGATAAACATGACTGCATCTCTAGGCATGGGAGAAACATGAAATTGCTATCTTAAAAGTTTGTAAGAGATTTCCAATTCTTTTTAGAAATATTGTCACTATATATGATTCAGTTATAGGTAAAGACATTTTTCATATTGATCCTATTGAATGTTTGTTTTCTTTTAATGTTTGGGGAAAATGATACCTAATCATGTAATTTTAGGAAAAGTAGGCTGCGTATATTGTCATATATTTATTGGTCATTCTTCATTCAGTGCATCAAGCTTGCTAGGCAGATAGATGTACTGAGCTGCTTGCTCTGCTCTCTGTTTTTTTCTCTTTTATTATATTTGATATAAAGCTACTACAAGAAATAAGGCAAGTGTCTATTATAAGAGCAAAAGTTTCATATGTAGATATGTGAAAATCAAGGGTGATATAATGTCAGCATCTTCTCGCTGAGTAGACATACAGTGTAAATACACCCATAATCTGTGCTTGTGCTCTTGGAGGGCACTGAGTCTTGCTGGAACTAGTTATTATTCTTCTTGATTGTTTATTTCCTTGGCACACAGTCTGGTATAATGCTAGCTGTTCCTTAACCTTACTGCATACTCAAAGATAACCTTGAACTTCTGACCCTCCTGCTGCCATATCCTAATTGTTGGTATTATAGGGATATTGAATCCAGGGCTATTCGCATGCTAGGCAGTCACTCCTCGCAAATGACTCAGTTTTACATTATTCATAGTTTTGAGGATGTCAGAAGTTTGTTTTTCAGATCAATGTCATGTTTGACTAATCTAATTTTTATTTTAATTGTCATATGGTGCAAAAATAAAAATTCTCAAAAATTTCAAGCATAGTTACTTCCCTCCCAATTTCCATCTTCAGCAGTGCCTCTCCACCCAACGTATATTATGATACTTAACTCTGTTCCACACATTCTGACATTAAGTCCAAGGATTTGAAATATTTATCTAGTAGAAAACCAGAGCATCTTCATCTACTACAGATGGCTGCAGGAACATATAATCTTTTTCGCATGGTTTGTAACTTGCTATTGCTGTTTCCTTTCTGTTACCAATGTTCCACATCTAACCTTGTGTCAGCACTAGTGGATAAAGATTATACATGTATGTATCTACTACTCTTGACCTATAACCTTTCCCCCATGTATGTATCTTGTCACCTGTTTTTCTGCCAACCTATCATCTCTTTCATATCTATTCATCATCTATTTAATTATGTATTTATGTGCTTAGCATCTATTTACCTACACACCCACCTATCATCTTTTTCTATCTTTATCACCTATCTATATTCTAGCTATATATTCTTTACCTATAATCTATGTGTCTATAGATCTATTATATGTCAACCTAATATTTTATTCTCCTTAGCTATAATGTATCTACCTATCTGAATCTCACATATATCATCTATTTACCTATTTAATCTACCTAACTCTTACCATCTATTTTACTTTGTATTATCTAGTTCTTTATAGTTTTCCATCTATCTATATGTCTATCTGTCCATCTATCATCTGTCAAACTCTCATATCAGACTATCATCTATCTATAACTATATACCTAGGTATCTATCATTTCTCTACCTATCAGACCTTGGTCCATCTATATAATTATTATCTACCTGTTTTCTTTAATTTATAATTTCTATCATCTACCTGCATATCTATCTTTCATCTATCTGCATATATAAATAAATATGTATATCTTTCATCTATATACATGTGTATCTATCTTTCATCTATCATCTCCATCACCTATTTAGAGATTTACACTTGAGAATATAATTTTTAATCCTTAGAAAGTCCTCTATTAAATGAGTCTCTCAGGTGACTCTAAGGATGCAATGGTGATTACATGAAAGATTAGGGCCTTACTGCCCTGAAAAATCAAAGGGCATATGTTCTGAATGGGAAACTAATGAAGGAAAAAGCTAGTAAAAAGCTGTGGGGAAATAAGTACAATTTGACATGGCTGTTTAAAAATTGTTCTATGAAAATAAACTTTACATGCAGGAAATTAGATAAGGCCAATCAATGTTTCTTTTCAGTTTAAAAGGGGTATATTTCCTAATTTATATTTATTTTACATATATTAATGTTTTGTCTGTATGATTTATGTGTAGTGCTTGTGTTCCTAGTACCTGTGAAGGCCAGTGGAGGATATCAGAACCTGAAAATAAAGATTATTATGATTCAACCTGTGTGGTCTAGGAACTGAACTCTGGTTCCTCAGCAAGAGCAAGTGTTCTTAACTGCCAAACCATCTACAGTCCTTCAGTCAGTGTTTCTTTGGGTTTTCAATAAAAAGAAATAATCTCAGATATATTTAAAATCAATAGTATATGACATACAGAGACTTAAAGAGAGTGAAGCAGACTTTAAGCAATAACAGAAGAACCACAGGTAAAAAAGAGAATGGCAGGTTCTATCTAAACAATGTTAATTAAAAACAGAAGGAAACTAGAAAATGTTTACTTTCTTAAGTATTACAATTGCACTCTTAACTACTGTGAAATAAACTAAATCCATGAAGAAATTAAAGAAGATGATATTTATAAAGTTAATTGTGCATCTATGATGGTAGTTTGTATCATTAATATAACTGGATTTAGAATCACCATGGAAACACCTCTGGGTATATCTATAGGCCCTCTAGATATAGGAGATTTTCTATATCCTGTATTGAGGTGGAAAGATCAATGTGAAATACGTTTAGTCTGATGCTATATGCTAATGTTCAAGATGGTATAATAAAAAAAGAAAGTGTGCTGAGCACCATCATTCTCCCCTGTTTGTTTCAAGTCTGTGGGTGCAAGATGCCCAGCTGCCTCATGTTTCTGTTGCTATGACTTCATGTCTATGGTGGACTGAGCCCTTGAATCATTAGTTACAATAAACCCTTCCTCCTTTTGTTGCTTTCATCCTGAAAACTAAATACTATACTGACCACAAATTAATTACATCACCTTGAAATGTAAAAAAAATATATACTAACTAAAATTAATTTTGTGAAATAAAACTTGGACAAAAAGTTAAGGTTTAAGGTAATAAATAAGAATCAAGGTGAATTAATGAATTGTTTCAAATTCTAATTCTCTTTTTTTTTTAAGTTAACAAATGATGCAGGAAGAGGCAAGTGCAATCTCAGAAAATTTGTAGCAAAATTCAACCAGAATATTCTATTAGTCTCATGTTTCCACTCACATCAAAAGATTCTGAGCACAATAAAAAAAATACCGGTATTAATAAAGATTCACTCCGTGAAGACTACTGTTAACTTAGCATAACTGAGAGTCATCTGGGAGATGGGCCTCTGAGCACGCCTGTGGAATGATCATCTTGAGCATGTTTATTAAAGAACAAAGATCTTCCGCCCATCATCGGCATCACTCTTTGTCTGGAATTCTGGACTGTGTAGGTGAAAACAGGGAGCTTAGCACTAGCATGAATCCATTCTTCTGTCTCAGCTCTTGACTATGGATGAGCTCTTGCTGCTGTGACTTCTCCACAATGATGGACTGTCCTGGAACTGTGCATTGAAAAAGACTATTGCCCCCTAAAGTTGCTCTTGTTTGGGAATTTTATTACAGCAACAGAAAAGAAATTATCTCACTCTTCAAATATGAAGAATTAGTGATATTTCTGCCACCTATGTAAGGAAGAGCAATGTGATGGTTGAAGTCTCTTTCATACTGCCAACATGTCCTGGCTATTCTCATCCTGTCCCTAATAAAGATGTCATTTTAGTAAACATTAAACATTTAGAGCTAAGTCATCCCTTCTAGTGCTATATGTAGGACATGAGATGTCCTTACCCAGTCCCCTATGGTTGGACATTTAAAAGTATTTCTGAAGCCCAATGGTGGTGGCACACACCTTTCATCCCAGCACTTACGAGGCAGAGGCAGGTGAATCTCTGTGAGTTCAAAGTCACCTGATCTACAAAAGCTAGTTCTAGGACAGGCTCCAAAACTACAGAGAAACCTTGTCTTGAAAAATCAAAAAAATATATATTTTGAATTTATACAATATATCATGTTTCCATAAATATCAATATCTATGTATGTACAAAGTTATCCTTTAGAATTCATATCTAGAAATGAAAATTATGAGTTAGTGTTTATGTGAACATTATTATATCTCATTGCTTTTTCTTTATCTTTAAATTTCTTGTTCCTGGCCCTATATTCCCCAAAACACTCACCTAAATATAATCAGTTTTGTTGGTGTGCTTTCAAATACCTGTTTGGTTATTTGAAATGTATAATCCTGTAAACTGCAAGGAATATAAGCATAGAATTATGAGATGAAGAAATAAGAGTTAAAAATAAAATACGTTTCTTTAATCAGAGTAAGCAATTTTTATATATAATATTGGAATTCAAAAGCCTGGATTACTTTTGAGTATGTTTTTTCTACTTTTTAATGATGCTAGAGCTCACCTTAGGAATTTATGCATATCAAGTAACTGTCCTACTACTGTACTAAAGCCCTGATAACCTAACTGAACTCACAGTGAAATAAATAGGTGAATTTAGAAGCAAGCTATTGGAGAATATGGCATGTGTCTATATTTATTTGTGTATAATTACCACAAGGATTTCAGTTTTGCTCACCTTCTCTTCATGGTATCAGTAATATTCTTCAAAGGAATTAAGATTAGACACACTATTTAGTGAACTAATGAGAGTAGCCAATAGGAAAAGAAACTATTTTGTGCTGAACCCTTTCAAGGGGAGAGAAAATGGCCAAAAAGACTGTTGTCATAAAAGACACTTGTAGGGATAAGTCCCACCCCTTAGGGGGCGTGTTAGCCTCAGGCTAAAGTTTTCCTATAAATTTGGCGAGCGTGCTCCCAGCGCTCGCTTCTGCTTTCCTGGTCTCCGCGGGAACGGTGGTTCTGTAAGTCTATTCCTCCATTAAAGCTGTCTATATTTTGACAATCTGCATTCGCTTACGCCGTTACATTTTGGCGCCCAACGTGGGGCTATTTTGCCCCCGACTCAAGCGCATAGCCTGCTAGCTAACACAGCAGGCTCCCGGGTGTCATTTGCCCAAGATGGATGCCCCAACGGTACAGAGGAACTTTGGGTGACTGTCCAGGCAGCGAGATGTCTCTGTCATTTCTAGAGCTTTGGATTTCTTGTTTGCTTAGGTAATATTGTATCTTTCTGGATTCTTTGATGGAGTTAAAAATAGTTAGGTATAGTTATAGTTTTCCTTAGTTATGATATAGATTATTGTAATTTTTACTTGATAACTGTTTTGTTATATGTAATTTTGCTATGTTAAGTTAAAGCCTTCCTTTTTTTGTTTAAACAGAAAAAGGGGAAATGATGGAGGAAGGTAATTGGTTAATTATAATAAACCAACTGCTTGGCCTCATAGCTTAGAACATAGGTGGGTGGAATAAACAGAATAGGATGCTGGGCGGAAGAGGAAGTGAGGTCAGACTCTGCTCTGCTCCCGGACAGACCAGACAGCTCTGCTCTCTGAAGCAGAGACACCATGATGGACGGAGGCTAGAATCTTCCCGGTAAGCGCACCTTGGGGTGCTTACACACATCATTAGAAATGGGCTAGTCCAGGTGCGAGAATTAGCCTGTAAGGGCTAGAGTTCATGGGCCAAGCAGTTCTTAAATGAATACAGTTTGTGTGTTGTTATTTCGGGCATGAGCTAGCCAAGCAGCCGGGGTGTTGGGGACGCAGCCCCGCCGCTCCTATTTCAACAGACACTCTCACACAGTAAAAATATACAGCGGTGAGAGAGGCAACTGTCTAGGAAGAGAACTCAAATAAGATGAATGATGACTGAAGGAACCACATACTGATGGGTTCTTTAAGAAGGCTGCATACTGTAATCCCTAGATGAAACAGTTTTTCTTGAGACGTGCTTTTATAAGTGATAGACGGGCCCATATGGATAGTCTCTACAGGAATGGGCTATGATAAGCTCTTTCTCTTTACCATAATCCTTTTGCTAGGTACAAATCTGATAAAATTTAGATAGCTATATATTGCTTGTATCTTTTGGGAAATTTTGGATATTATTTAGATCCCACTCCTTTGAGCAGTGATCAAATTACTCAGTATGAAATCTTTGTTTTATAAGCTGCTGATTCTGAGGGGAGTGGTCTATCATCAGTGACTTCCAATATTTCAAATTTAATATCTATTTACTAATATTTTATATCTAATATCTCTTTGATTAATACTCTTCATTTTATAGTTAAGTCTCTAAAATCATTTAAGATATGGGCATTTGATCAGTCTGGCTATTTTCTACTGAAGTAAGTTATAGACAGGTACAAAGTGTTTAGTACTGACTGAGAACCCTCAAAAGGTGATCAGTGGGACTCAAATTTATGGAATTAGATACCTGGAGGGCCATCTGAAGATGGAGTGCCTATAAATTATTGGAGATAAAATTAATACAAAAGTTCAAGTATGCAAGATCCAAATGTTTTATTATAGCCATATAAAAATGAATAATACACAGATATAACAACTTAGACTCTGATTCTCAGTCTTTAGGACAATAAACTTTCCAGGGCTCTAGCTTGCCACAGTGAGAACAAAGAATCCAAGGAAAACTCCCAATATTTGGGTAATTTATCTTTCAGTATTCTATCTGTCGATAGTCATAGCACTTATTTATCATTTTATTTCCTCTAGGAGAAGATTCAGTGGAAGAGATTTTAAACTAACCCCTAAGGCTGATTAGTACTCTCTTCTTCCTTCTCTTCTTTCTTCTTTTCTTACTCCTCTTCATTCTCTTCTTCCTTCTGCTTCTCTTCCTCCTCTTTCTTACCATCCCAGGATTGTCCCTTCTCTAGATCTCATTTAGGAAAAAAAAAGCTTGTTATACTTAGTATCATCCCAATGACAAATTTTTGAATTCTTTCTAATATAAAGAGCAGATTGAATAAGAATTTTTTACCACAGAGTGTTTTCACATTCAAATTAGTAGGAATCAGTTAGAGTATTCTTTTGCATAGACTCTTTAAACCTCTTTAAAAGGGCAAGAGGGGACCAATGACATATCTCAGCCAATAAGGCACTTGTTCTGAATGTCAATTTGATAACCAAAATCCATATAAAGGTATAAAAAGAGAGAAGGAACTCCACAAAGTTACTGGCTTATATGCAAACCCACACAAACACATCACACACACACAATTATAATGGTAAAATAATATTTTATTGATTTTATTTGCAAGAAAACAATTCTTATCAGGTGTCTTGTCAATAGTTTTCAGCTGTTGGTCATATCTTTCAAAAGACTAAAAATTTTTCTGAGAACAGTTTTCACATAAGTATAGGATTGCACTTTATGTTATTTGTAAAAGAGGAAAATAAAGTCAGGCTCTCAGGCAGTTAATCTTTCTCTTTGTAAGAGTTAGGGTAGATCAAGAATTCATCTCCCTTTTAAAGGATACATCCAAGAATCAATAAGAATTGAAAGCACATTTGCAAAACAGAGTACAAAGAGCACATGGGTAAGTTGTCTCTTCTACCTGAATATTAACACAAGCAACAGTGAATGATCAGAGTGTCCCCTTTTAACTTAGGACTCCAATTAAATGGTACTGCACTCCTTTTCAGACCTCACAGTGACCTTGGGTTGTGTGAACATTTTCTGGGAGAGAAGGATACATGCAAATGTTTGCTCCACAAGATAGGGCACTGCTGGAGGAAGGTCATTGGTTAAGTGATAAAGAAACTGCTTGGCCTCATAGGTTAAAACATAGATGGGAGGAGTAAACAGAACAGAATGCTGGGAGGAAGAGGAAGTGAGCTCAGAGGCCATGCTCCCCCCTCCCGGGTAGACGTGATGAAGCAAGCCACCAGGTCAGACATGCTGAATCTTTCCTGGTAAGACTGATGCTACACAAATTATTAGAGATGGGTTGATTGGGATATGAGAATTAGCCTGTAAGGGCTAGATATAATGGGCCAAGCAGTGTTTAAAAGAATACAGTGTCCATGTAATTATTTAGCGGCATAAGCTAGCAAGCGGCTGGGGTGCTGGGGACGCAGCCCCACCACTCATATTACAGCAGGGCACCAATGATAATCAAAGTATGATTTCACCAAAGTTCAATTGGGTGAGCCGGTGAGTTTTAAATGGATAGCACCCCACAGATAAACAGATGGGGTCCATCAGTTAACTTTCTATACCTGATATGTTCTACCACCCCCCAAGACCATAAGACCATATCCACTATGGCCATAAGCACATAAAACTGGCAGTGAGGGTCCAATAGCTACTTCAACAAAAGCATATGTCACACCCTATAAATAGAGCTTTGAATAATGCAGTGTGCCTAACCAATTCCAGAGTTCCTGGCAAGTGAGGGCCAAGTTCATAAGTTTCCTGGAAGTCAGGTTCAGAATGTGTTTGAGTTACTTTGAATTCTTTGATAAAACCATGACCAAAAGCAACTTGTGGGAGAAAGACTTTTTGTTGTTGTTGTTTAGTTTATACTTCTAGATCATAGTCAATCAGTAAAGAACATCAGAACAGGAGCTCGAGCTGGAACTTATGTAGAGACCACAGAGGAATGCTCATTGCTGACTTTTCCCTCTGACTTAGTCAACTAGCTTTCATATAAAATTTAGGTCCAGATGCCTAAGGACGATTTCTTCCATAGTGAATTAGAAAATCCCACATCAATCATCAATCAAGACAATTTCCCAGAGACATGTCCTTGGGCCAGTTGGATAGAACAGATTCTTCAACTTAGATTCCCTCTTCCCAGGTGACACTAGTTTATTTCAAGTTGACATACTAAAGCTAACCAACCCAGCAGCCGCATTTGATTCCACAGTTGCCTTGGTTGGAAGGAGCCAAGATATTTTTATTTTTGCTACACAGGAAAGGAAAATTATCCTTCTCAGATGTAGTATGTATTTCCTCCCTGTAAATATGAAGAGAGACCTGAAACAACTAAGCTATTTGTCTTAGTCACAATGTATTAGAAGCTAAAACTCACAAGGGAATCTCTTAAGTCACTTCAGGAAAAGGTACATTATGCAAAATAAGTTCCTGCCAAATAGAGATAACCATGATTCAAAGGCTGAAATTTTATCCTGGATCTTGTATTGGAAGTTCAGTTACCTTATCACATAGTAATAGGATACCTAGAATCCATTACATGAGCAGAGACACACATTTTAGATAAAGGCTCCTGAGTTAGGTTAGCCTGGTAGTAGAAAGAGACCAAAGTACACGTGCAGGAAGCATTGGTGACCTATGTATGGCAAAATAAGGAAGAAGAATAGATTCTAAAGCCAGGTGTAGAAGTGCATACATCAAGGGAATTTTAAGTATGGTCACAGTCCGATAGATAGGAGTCCACTTTTTGTTACAACAAAGACGGAGCAAATCCAATGGCAACCGGAACACAAAATGATGTTAGTAAAATCTCCTTTAAGAGTCCCATCAGCTTCTAAGTCCTGTGATATTCTTTTAAATAATTTAGATGAGACACAATGCATGATGTAAAAATAGGTAGCTTTCATTACAGAATAAAGTAGAATACTCTCAAGTGTTAAGGGTGGACAATGGCCAAAAGGACCATTGTGTAGGAAACTCTTAAGGTGTGAAAATGGACAATGACCAAAGGGACCATTGTGTAGGGCACACTCCCAAGGGGTGAGAGTAGACAATGGTCAAAGATATGACTGTCATAAGACACCCTGTTAAGGGTGGAAAGTGGTTAGTGGCCAAAGGAACCGCTATATATTATAGAATTTTGAGAGGTGAAAGCAGACAGTGAACAAAGGTCCATTGTCAGAAAACTTCCACTCAAGGGATGAGAGTGGAGAATGTCCAAAGGCCCCATCATGCCAACCAACATTTTAAGCAGGCTTTATACTATTTTTAAAGCTTCTAGAAGGCTTTTCTTGGAAGATATTATTTTTTCTCTCCAGGTGATTGATAGGCTCATTTGGACTGAGTCTCAGAGCAGAGGACTATGATAATGTTTTTATTCTTTACCAAAATACTTAAATCAGATAACAATAATATAAGGTCTATATAGCTATATAAATTATATATAAATAACCTTCTAGGCACTTCTAGGCCGTATCATTCCATCCAGAGAAAGGGGTAAGATGTAGTCTCTCCTTTTTATTTGTCCTCATAATCAAAGTCCTGTGGTTTCAGTTCTTAGTTTTGTAAACTGTTTATTCTGTGGGAGGAGTCCAACTGCAGTGACCTCTAAGTCTGTTAATAGTTGAGTAGACACCAAGCATAAATACTGTGTTTCCCATTACATAAGCAAGCCAGATTCAGATACATTATACGTGTGTGTGTGTGTGTGTGTGTGTGTGTGTGTATATACAAACAACACCCATAATAAAGTTATTGCAAACTGTCCATCATATGCATCTTTTTTTTTTTTTTTTTTTTACATTTGACACTGTGACACAACATGGTCACTGACCAAGCTCATTTTCCGGAATCCTTTAATCAATTTTTTTAATACAAAAATATTTCATAAGATTTTATGTAAGTTTAGGGTGTAGGAGGGTCTTCTGTTTATGTGTTTCTTTCATTGGTTAATGAATAAAGAAACAGCCTTGGCCTTTTGATAAGGCAGAACTTAGATAGGCGTGCAGGCAGGGGGAAACAGAACTGAATGCTGGGAGGAAGAAGGGCAGAGTGAGAGAAGCCATGAATCCTCTGCCTGAGATGGATGCAAGTTAGAATCTCCGGTAAGCCACTGCCATGTGGCAATACACAGATTAATGAAGATGGATAAACTAATATGTAAGAGTTAGCCAATAAGAAGTTAAAGCTAATGGCCAAGCAGTGTTTTAATTAATAGAGTTTCTGTGGGGTTATTTTGCGTGTAAGCTAGCCGGGCAGCCTGGATAAACAAGTGGCCCCTCCTTACAACAAGTATATGCTCTGTGTTTTGTATTTTTATAGCTATCTTTGCCATGAGTTGGACACACCAATGAGGTTATTGTAAGTATGGTATTTAATAGCACACTCTTGAAAACTTAATTTTAAAGGAAGTCTCCAGTCAGAAATAATTTGAAGGATGCAGGTGCAAGTGTTCTTTCTTTCAAAGTATTTGCTTTGCACACTTCCATAGTATTTGATATTAACACTGGTAGTCATTGACATTCAGTTGTTTTCACATGTTGTACTCTCCACAGAGCCTACCTTCAAAATGTTATGGAACCAGTGTATAGGGTATTTATAAAGCATCTAAAAAGCACTTCTGAATAGGTGATGATGTGTATAACATGTCCCAGAGTGGGAATGTTCCAATAGATAGTAAAGCAGTGTGGGAAACAGGGCATGAGGCAAGCTCTAGAAGTGCACAGCAAGAGAATATGAGGTTAGAGATAGGGACACCACACCTGGAAATGAAAGCAGAAGAATGTCATTGGGAACCCAGAATTTCTCTTCTTTTGTCTCCAATGTGGGGCACCAAGTGTATCTAAAGTCTATGTTGTCCACTGGTAGTATACACAGGAATTCCCAAAACATTAGACAGATCCCTTCTCTGGGAGGTCACAGCTATGGAACCAAGAAAAATGACTGTTGATATTTCTAGTAGTTACCTTGAAGCTGTGTAGCAAGCAGGCTACTAGTTAGTTCCTAGCCACTTAGCCCTGAAATAATCACACATAAACTGTATTATTTAAATCACTGATTGGCCCATTAGCTCTAGAGTCTTATTAGCTAACTCTTAACTCTTAATTTAACCCATCTCCATTAATCTGTGTATCACCATGAGGTCATGGCCTAACAGCAAAGTTTCAGCATGTCTGTCTCTGGCTACATGCCTTCTCTCTAACCCCACCTCTTTTCTCCCAGAATTCAGCTTAGTTTTCCCCACCTAGCTCTGTTTCCCTATAGCTCTGCTATAGGCCCAAAGCAGTTCCTTTATTTATCAATGGTAATCACAGAATACAGAGAGAAATCCAACATCAAAACTGTGGAGTACTTTCAACTCATGTGGAAAAGAAAAAAAAAAAAAAAAAAAAAGAACAGCAACCTCTCTCAAACTGCATTTAAGTGCTTTTTAAATCTGTGCAGTACTCAACATGTGAGGATTTCTCAGCAATTCATTCAGAACCTGTTTCTCAGGACTTCTTTAAGTGCGAGTCCCTTTCCCTTTTCTAGTGCCTCTGATAAACTCTCCCAAGTCCTTTCTCAGGCTTATCCTTATCATTGTTCTTTCAATCCTCAGGTCCTGAGTTCCTCTCTGCATTGACAGCTTCCACTAAACCACAAGATAACACAGCCAGGTCTTCTAAGATTGGCTTTTTTTCCCCCCTTGGGACACCTTCCTCACTAGAATGAGTGACAGCCCTCTCTTGGAATGACTGACATTGAAGCTGCGCCATTCTCATGTCATTTTTAGCAGTCACATCTATTTACCAGATGGACACATTGGGTGCTGTCTTAGTTAGGTTTCTACCGCTGTGAGAAAATACCATGGCATCTCTTACAAAAAATCTTTAATTGGGGAGGTCTCACTTACAATTTGAGAGGTTCAGTACATTATCTTCATGCCAGGGAGCATGGCTGCATGCAGGAAGATGTAGATCTGGAGAAATGGCTGAGAGTCCTACAACAGAAAATGGACCCAGACACTGGGTGGTATCTCATGCACAGGAAACCTCAAAGTCTACCCCTACTGTGACATATTTCCTCCAACAAGGCCATACCTACTCCAACAAAGCCTCACCTCTAAATGATATCATTCTCTTTGTGGGGCATTTTCTTTCACTCCACTACAGGTATTAGTGCTTCCTCATCTGTGAAAATAACAACCAAAAGATGTCTCGTAAGATTAGCAAGTGGTGCCTGGAGAATAGAGTGAAGAATCTTGTGCATTCTCTCTCTGAAAGCCCTAGGAACTGTGTTTGAAGATGTTAGGGAGGGGATGAAAAAAGTGTGTGACTCAGATCCAAGACCTCAGAAGAGTCCCAATAAAAGATATGAGACCTGACAATACACATGCATAGAATTCTTAACTTGATTTTATTATTCTATAGCCCACACATATATCCAGATATCCTGTTTCCCCACATAAAATACAAACATCATCAATTAAAATTTTTATTTAAAAAACATTCCAAAAGAGATGACTTCTAGCAATTTAGCAAAAGAAAGACTTTAAGAAATTGCAAAAAAATAGTTAGATATCCCTAAGCTCTGGATAATAACTTTAACTTTCTTTTATGAGAAAATAAAATTATTTTTATTTGAAAATAATTTAAATTTATAAAATTTTATTTTAAGTTTTCATTGCTCATTTCAGTGATATCCAATAATCTAAGATCCAGTTAGCACGTTAAGCTTAGCATATGAATTCTGCTCCTTTCTTCACATCCTGTGGAAGCCTTGGCCAGTCTCAAGATTGAGTTTATGTCTTGATGTCCCTTGACTAGCACTTTCAGCATGGATTTCTCAGCTTAATTCTAAACTTAACGGATACTCACATGTCCTCTTCCATGTCTAGCAGGCATCTCTCCACATCTACTAGCAAACTCTGAGAGCACTAACCCCGGCATGTACTCCACTTATGTCTGTATCTAAGCCGAAATACACAATGGATGGCTACCCAGAGTTCCAGAGGTCATAATATACATCCCTCTGAGAACTGGTTGCAACTTGAGCTCTCATTTGTATAATCAGTTTTGTGTTTCACAGTTAAATATTAGTTACCAAAGGTGCCCTTTGGCTGGTTACTAAGAGATTTGATGTTTTATTTGACATCTTATGCCTCAAAGATGTTTAATTACTGAATTTTGGCCACAGTGTTACTTCTAAAATGTAACTTAACCTCCACATCCTTGTAGGCAGATGTTGATGGGCATGATATTAACTGTGAATACTTGCTCATACAGATTTGCCAATTGGAATGAAGTTAGAAATCTGGAGGGAAATTACCTCATAATATGAGTGGTTCATACTCCTCATTTTTTTTTATCTTCTACTCACACAAATATAAAACTAATGATATGTCTTCTTTCTTTTTGTGACCTTTTTCTTGGATAGTAGAATAGAAAGTGATGGTATGTTTAAGGCTCCAGTCTAGCAAAACCCATAAATGTTAGATGACTCAGCAGTTAAGAGTACATCCTGTTGATCACAGTGAGGTTCTAGCACCCATGATAGATGGCTCATAGCAGCCTGTAATTCGAGCTTCAGGGAATCGCGATCCACTATACTTGTCTTTTTAGATGCACATAAATGTGGATGTAGACCTATGCGAAGACACAGGGACATTAATAGAAATAATGGATCTTTTAGAAATTATAAATTTTTGAAAGTTTTGTGTTTGAAATGAAGACCATAGGAAAATTATTTAATGAAAAATAAGAATATCACATGAGGGAGTAAATTATACAACAAAAGAGGGAGGTTTCAGTAGGATATAGAATCATCACAGATCACAATTGCAATGTCACCAGGTCTTAGAAAAGAACTTGTGGCTAGATCCCTAGATACCAATCCGTTAAGAGAGCATGACATTTAGACCCTTGGCACACTCTCCCCCGCCCTCCCTTGTCCTCAGACTAGATACCAATCCGTTAAGAGAGCATGACATTTAGATACTTGGCACACTCTCCCCCACCCTCCCTTGTCCTCAGACTAGATACCAATCCGTTAAGAGAGCATGACATTTAGACCCTTGGCACACTCTTCTCCACCATCCCCTGTCCTCAGAGTCTTAATATGCATTTCAGTCTTTCCTCAAACTTCCAACTGCCTTGCTTCAGGCTCTCAAGTCCTGGAACCACGTGCCCACAGCACCATATGGGACATTCTCCTTTGATCTGACTCAACTGTGCCTTATAGGGTGGCTTTGTTGTGCTATCATCTTGTTCTAATTTCTTTTGACGCTGTGTGTTGAGATGCAGGGTTTGCCCACCAATAGTTCTTTACAATTACAGGCTGAGTTACATTTAGTCACCCTGCCTAATTCCTAGGAAGCTCAATGTCTTCCATTAAAATTTGCAGGCTATTACCATGCAATGTTTTCAGGCAGGCCTGGAAAGGCAGTGAGACTTGTTGTGTAGATACCTGAAAGAGCATCTAGATGCTATGTGAACTACAAGTGTACTAGAGTTGTTAGAATCAGAACCTGGATCAAACCAGCATTAATCACCTAGGCTCAGTATTCTCACTCCAGTAGGCCAGTTAATCAAACAAGTAATAAGAAACAAACATAAAGCAAGGAGGCTTTTTAATGTGACTGCACTGGGAAGAGGAAAAATAATGATGTTCAGTGAGCCCATGTCATCATGGTCTGGTATGAAGCTTAGATTTAAGTAGATGGCAAAGGCTATCCTTGCCTAAGCAGTCCTGGGTATCATGTTGTCCTGTCGGTTATTATCTGCTCTCTACTTCAAAAGCTGGTAATGTCTATAACATCTCTTCTTTGGAGATGAGCTTCTCCTCTGACTGGCACTAGGCCTCATTGTTCCTTCTTCACTAGGCCTCATTGTTCCTTCTTCCAACAAGAGGTTCCTAGGAGAAGAATTCCAGGCTCTTGGGGTCTGTTGTTTTATTAATCTGATAGCCCAAAAGAGAGGCATAAAATCTGTCTAGAACACCTCCATCCCTGCCAGGAGGGTTGTATTGTTGCAATGACAGGGGTTGCTTGTTGTCTTGGCTGCCCAGCTAGATTAGCCCGGAAATAACCACGCATAAACTGTATTAATTAAAACACTGCTTGGCCTATTATCTCTCACTTCTTATTGGCTAACGTTCACATCTTGATTTAACCAATTTCTATTAATCTGTATATCACCAGATGGCAGTGGCTTAACCTGAAAAGATTCTAATCAGTGTCCGTCTCAAGTGGAGGATCCATGGTGTCTCTCTGACTCTGCTTTTTTTCCTTCCCAGCCTTCAATTTTGTCATCTCCGCCTACCTAAGTGCCAGAGCATTTTTCTTTATTCATTAACCAATACAAGCAACACACAGAGGGGACTCCTACATCACCTCCCCTTTTATGTTTAAATAAAAAGGAAGGTTTTAAATTTAACATAGTAAAATTACATATAACAGGTATCAAGCAAGAATTAGTTACAATATTTCTATTTACTTTATCTTTTATCATAACTAAGGAAAACTATAGCTATCTATCTATTCTTCAACTCCATCAAAGACTCCAGAAGGATATAATACTACCTAAGTAAACAGGAAGTGCATTGTAAGAGACATCTCACTGCCTGGACAGCCATCCAAAGTTCTTCTGTACCATTGGGGCATCCATCTTCAGCCTACAGGCCCATAGTATCCATCAGACTTTCCCATGAAACAGGAAATTTCAAAGACAGTTCAGTCACTTTCTTCTGTGTCCTGCAGAATATCTGGCAGACCCTTTCATGAAGCAGAAACCACAAAGGAACATCTCACTTTAAGGCAAGTTCAACAGTTATCTCTCTACAGGTTCTTCATGGCCAGTTTATGCAACAGTCTAGGCAAGAGTTTCTTGCCCAAATAGCTATCCAACTCCATAAGGAGCCTCTTCAATGCCCATCTTCCTCTTGAAGTATCTTGGTGCTGCCAAGAGCAGATGTATCTCATTATCATGAAAAGTCCTAAATTTTTAAAACATTTAAATGCCATATTTTGAAGGTCTCTGAAAGATTTGAAGAATACCTAACTAACTGAAAGAAATCGTTATACATCTAGAAAATCTAACTAAAATGACTACAATTTTGACTAGTATAGATGACTCTCTATTAAGCTATATTTCTTAATTATACATTACATTTTCAAATAAACTACACAATCACAATACTCCAATGAAGAGCAGAAATATACAAATACAGTATAACAATATTTACCTTAAATTTGTATCAATAAATCAAGATCCATACCAATGCAAATTATTCATACTATATCATATCCCCCTTTAAATGTAAGAGAACATTTATAAACAATATTTGGGAATATGGGCATAATTTTTTATCTCCAAAATGTTCCCTGCTGTATGGAAGAGCTGTTAATCAGGTCTTTCATGGTATATCCTGTGTGCTAGGTTCATTTCAGTCAGCAGTTAGACAAAATAATTTTTTGAGAGTGTTCACAGCAACCTTTCAGGAGCACATGGTCTATCAAACAATATTTGTCTAGAAACAATCCACAGGTTCTCATCTTCTGTGAAAACAAAAGAAGAACCTCTTTTCTAGAATACCATATCCATAGACTCAAATTCTGAAGTCAAGCAGCACACAGAGGGGACTCCCACATCATTGTATTCTCCACTCTTCATTACTCTTCAGTCTTGAAGAAGAATATAGATGTCACTGAGATAAATATTTTAAACAGATACAAAAAGGAGGCCAGGTTAGAATGCTTTCCCATAATGTTAAGTAGCCATTCATAAAAAATCATTTCTCCATTACCTATTGGCTTCAATTATTTCTCAATAAGCTGCCATGATTGACTTTATTTATTTATTTAATTTATTTATTTATTTATCTATTTATTTACTGAGGTACATATTTTTTTTTCCACTTCTCTCCCTTCCTCTCTCCTCCCCTTCTACTCTCTCCCGTGGTCCCCATGCTCCTAATTTACTCAGGAGATTTTGTCTATATCTACTTTCCCATGTTGATTAGATCCCTGCGTGTCTCTCTTAAAGTCCTCTTTCTTGTCTAAGTACTCTGGGATTGTGATTTGTAGGCTTTTTTTCTTTACTTTATGGATTGACTCCATTTTGATTTGCTTTTTATTATCCCTTAGTACTGGAGTGAATTCTGTCTCAGTCTTATCTGATTCCACATTGAGGTGTGTATGTAACAAATGTCAAGGAATTAGTGTCAATAACATCCTGCAAAGACAACTTAAAGCAACTAAGATATATAGAAAGATGCTCTTAGATCAGTCTTATCCAGAGTGCATCTTATATCTTAAGTTTTACTTCTGACTTTCCTATGGAGGTGTCCTAGTGTCTAAAAACTACTCTTGAAGTTCTTTTATTAGGGGTTGCATATGTTTTTCAGAATGTTCACAAACAGCAATTAGTTATAAAGCTTCACATAATACAGCCACCAAGAGAAAATACTTCTATTGAATGCTAGCAATGTTTAAGCTTTACAAAAATATGATAAACAGGAACAAACATTTACAGAGAGCTAGTTTGGAAATTAAGTCTCTGTTTACAGATGAGTACAGAGTGCACAGTGTTAAGGCATGCCTGATCTCTTTGCTCAGTGCAAATAGTCATGATACAGTTAGGAATACACTAACCCAATCCTGAGAAAAGTTAGCAACCACTAAAATTTCTGGTTTGGAGGGCCCAAGTTTGGGAAAGCATCTTCTTAAACCTTGCATCCTTGGAAGCTTATACAAAGCAAAAGACTGAATGCATATAAAAGAGTCAGCAATAACTAGTATCATTATACATAAAACTATATAGAATTTCTTTATGTATTAATTTAGCTTCTACTTTTTAATAAAAACTTAAAGTATTTGGCTCAGTAAGATAAGATATGTGTAGCACTAACAAAACGAAAGTTTTGGACCTCTTGCAAATTTAGGGAATTCTGCTACTGCCTACAATGCATCCTTTCACATATTCATTGTCTATTTTCATTTCTTCACTAGAGAAATATCTTCTTAAGCCTTTGCCTATGATAAAATCTGGTTACTCACAATTATAAAGTGTTAAGTTGGGGCTGCAGAGGTGGCTTAGTCTGATTGCAGTGCAAGAATGAGGATGTGAGGCAAGGTCTTCCGTACCCACTGAGAAATCAGATGTGGGGATGTGGCTTGCAACTCCAGCATTAGCAGAAGAGGGCTGCAGAAATGCAGACCCAGGTACTTGCTGGTCCCCATCTAATCTGAAAAGTGGACTCCAAGTCCAGAGAAAGACTGTGCCTGAAAAAATAAGGTGTGGAAAGAACTAGAAGATACCTAGAGAAAAGAACATACTCAAACAATTTGTTCTCTGATTCCACATGTATGCCTTAGCATGCATGTATCACCATACACAACATGCAATAAAAGTAATACAAAATCAGTCATTACAGTATGTGTGCATGCTGGTACATGCACGTGCATGTATGTGTGTATGTGTAGATGTATGTTTACATTAGTGGACCTGTGCACAAGCAAGAGGTCAAAGTTGGGTGTCTTCTTTTATTGGTTTCACCCTGTACTTTTTTGAGACAGAACATCTCAGTAATGTGTTTAATGTCTGTGTACTCATGCAGAGACCATGTGTCCTGCTCTCTCACTTTCTGACTTGAAACAGGATTTTTCACTGAACCTGGAGCTGTCCTTGCAGCCATTAGACTCTAGGATTCTCCTATATTCCCCCTCCACAGTTCTGGGACTATATGATCATGTCTGCCTTTTCAAGTGGGTGTTGGGGATTTGAACTTATGTCCTTGTACTTGTGCAGTGAGCTATCTCAACCCACCCATCCTTTACAATTTTAATAGTACTCTTCAAAGGCAAAGCATTATTTTATACTGAAATGATTATGACCATATGTTGAAGGTACAATCTTGCCAAGTTTTATAAACTATCATTCTTATAAAAATTAGTCATGTGAATTTGTTTCTGTGTTCTTTATAATAGTCAATTGTTCTAAATTACTGTCAAGAACTGGAAAGATGGAGGTTAAGAGTACTGGCCAATCTTTCAGAGGACCTGGATTCAGTTCCCAACATCTACTTGGTAGCTCCCAGCTACCTGTAGTTCTACCTGTAGGAGATCTGACTCACTTTTGACCTCCGTATTCATCAAGAGAGCACATGGTACATATGAATACATACAGGCACTCACACATACACATACATGCTTTTCAAAAGCATCAAGGACTGTCGTTGTGTCAGTAACATAGTGTTTGATCACCTGCCTTTGTGATATGTTTTGAGTTTAGAAAGTAAGATGCGTACAACTTTGATGATATTTCCTCAGGCTGACTTGGCTATCTGTAGTTTTTGTGGCTGCATTTCATTTTAGAATTCATTTTTATTTATAATTTGTAAAATTTACCAATGGTATGTCAACAGAGTGGCATGTAGTAAGGAGAACACCCTGAGAGAGCAAGGCTTAGCACTGGACCCCTGCTAATGAACGTGGTCCCATCTTTTCATTTCTGTGTGTGTCATGTTTTATTCCTTCCATCAGTATTTTATTATAACTTCATATTCACAACTTTCAACCATTTCCTTTTTGAGACAGAGTCCTACTCTGTTCCTCACGCTATCCCAAAACTCAATGAATAGCCTAGGGTGGCTCTGAATTCATGATTTTCCTTATGTCTCAGCCTCTTAAGAGCTAGGATTATGCACATGCATTGCCATTCCTAGTTTACTGTTCGTTTTTCTTCAATAATAATAATCACTCATCTTATTTTGAGCATTTCCTATTTGTGTGTCTACAATGGAACATGAACATGGTTACCTTTATTTCATACATCTCACAAGCCCTCTCAGCTTGGTCCTTTCCAAAAATCATTTCCTCTCTCCTTTTTTTCCTTTTTTGACACATGGTTTCACTATGCAGTTTTGGCTGCCCTGGAACTTACTGTGTAGATCAGCATAGCCTGAAACTCACATTGCTCTGTCTGGCTCTGCATCCTGAGTGCTGAGATTAAAGTGTATGTCACCACCACAGCCTAATTTCTTTTTTGGATAGATTGTATTTAAACTGCAGATTTGACATTTGTTTTTATTGATTTTATATCTTGAAAAACCACCAAATTCATTGGGCAGCATCACTGAGATCTTAGAATTCCTGTTCATAAGATCCATGACATTTACAGACAAGGGAAGTTCTCTCTCTACTTGGATATTTTTTTCTCTCTAATTGCTTGGTTGAATAGAAGTAGCAGGAGTGGGTTGGCGAGCACCAACTTTCTGTTTTCACGATTAAGTATGGGGTTACACCAGCCATGTCACTATATTCTGCTTTCTTCCTTCTAGAAGCAGGTTGATAAAAATAACACCAATGAACAATATTGCATTCCATCAAAAACTTTTAACTAATTACTTTTTTTCTTGAACATAGTGATAGTACTGTGTAAACTGTACTTATTCTATTAGAGTTGTGTATTTCACAATTAGAGTTTTCCTTGTGTACCAGTGATAAATACCTCAGAAGGAAATATGCTGTTATGATTGTGCTATTAGATTTTTTGTTAGCATTTTGTTCAGGCCTTTTGCATCTACATTTATCAGACTCATTGATGGTTGCCAAATCATTTCTTGTTTTTTTAATTTTAACTGATAGTTTTATTTAGTCTTTGCCTGTATATAATGTTTCTTGATCATATCCACTGCTTACTTCTCCTACTTTCCATCTTGCTTCCCCCTAAAATATCAACTTCCCATATGTGCATGGATATGGGACATCCACTGTAGGCGTGTACCACATATTATGAATCACATTACAAAAGAAAAGTGACTCTCCCTCCCTGAGCAGCCGCAACTGCCAGTCACTCCTCAAACAGAGCTTCTCTCACATCTCTGCTAGAATTTCAGCTAGTTTGAATTCAGATTTTTACATAGTTCTCACTTTTAACTTTTAGCCTGTCATGCTTATGTTGAAACTGATGCTGAGTTCTAAGCATTTGATTACATGGGGCAAGCCGCCTTGCTCATACTCCTCTTCTAATTGAGGTAGTTTGAATAGGAATGCCCCCATAGGCTCAGATATTTGAATGTTTGGTCATGACGGAGTGGCGTTAACTTGAGAGGGATTAGGAAGTGTGGCCTTATTGGAGGAAGTGTGTCAGTGGGGGGTGAGATTTGGGATTTCAAAGGCTCAAACCAGTCCCAGTGCTCTCTCTTCTTGCTACCTGAGGATCTGGGTGTAGAACTCTGAAACTACTTCTCCAGCACCATTTCTGCCTGAATGCTTCCATGCTTCCTGCCAGGATTAACAATGGACTAAGCCTATGAACCGTAAGCCAGCTCCAATTAAATGTTTTCTTTTATAAGAGTTACTACAGTCATTGTGTCTCTTCACAGCAATAGAACACTAAGACAATGATTCTCTTTGTTGTTGACTTTTGACATTTGCATCATAATGTGGCTTAGAGTAGGTTTATGGGTCTTTGCTGTCATCTGTCATCATGTAGGGCCTCAATAGCTATCTACTTATTCATACCAATTTGGTAAGTATTTTTTTTTTGCCTCAAACAAAATTCTTTTATTTTGTCCAAAACAGCATAGCATAAACATCCCCAACAATACATAAACCTATATATAAAATATAGAATACCCTCAATATTTGGTATGTATTTTTTTGCCTCAAACAGAATTCTTTTATTTTGTCCAAAACAGCGTAGCATAAACATCCCCAACAATACATAAACCTATATATAAAATATAGAATACCCTCAATATTTTTCTTTTATATGGCAGCACAATAGTATACACAATTGAAAGAACTGTTGATGGGACAGTAGGACACTTATCTGGGCAATGTCCTAGTTAGCCAGGTATCAGCAATCAAAGGCCAGGTAAACATTCTAGTAAGAAAAACATTGTTAAAACAATTCCAATAAAGCTGGGGTATACATACCTCATTCTGTACCCTGGCCATTTCATGCATAGCCTGACTTCTCTCAATCACACCTCTTAGCCTTTGGAGTGGTACTATAAAGTTACAGAAAATGCCTGCCCGATACCAATTTTTCACCATGAAAATTCATAATGGCTTAAAAAAAGAATATGCTGGATTTCAAAAGTTATTTACCTTCTTTGAAAAAATTGCCATAAATACTTCCAACACTACAGGGTTTATAACACCCTGCATCTAGGAGTAAACATTTACTTAGGCATTGTCAAATTCTGTTTAGTAACTTCCAATGAGTCCTCTCATCTCAGGAAGGTCAACAATAAATAACCTGGTTTCTTCTGTATCTGCTGCTGCCTACTTTAACAATGGGAACAATTGCCATGTTTGAAATCAGCTGCTTCTCCTTAAGTCTCAGAGTTTATGTTCTGTTTCAATGTTACCTTATTGTATACATACAGAAGCAATCTCACTGCTATGAAAGAAAAAAAGCAACTCTCCAATTTCAGGGCTTACAATGGGTACCCTTCTTTGTTTAAAAAGTTAACTTTAAAGTTAAAGACCAAGCTCGGGCACTTTCCGAAACACCAAATCTGAAGCCAAATTACAAAATTACTCGATAGTTACAGAAGACAGCTTGACTTTGGGGCATCATCTTGCGTGGCCTCATCCTGAGCACTGGTATTTGGCTGCTCTTGCACATCCTCCTTCTCTGCAAGCCCAGCAAGAGACCCCAAAGGGAAAGAACTTTCACAATTCTGGGTTGAGGAGACCTGTGAAATCACAAGCATTTGAACAAAAGAGTTGCTTTCAAAAGTGTTTTCTCCAAGATCATATTGAACAAGAGTCTCTTCTTGCTCCTGGTTTAAGTAGTCTGGCACTAAGAAATCACTTCATGCATTAGGCAATGCATCTTTATCGAGTAAGCCGTGGTGAACTGTTTCTTTGAAATGGTTTAATTTCTGACCATTATCTATTCAGTAACTTTTCTGCTTCTTTCTCTTCATTCTTTTTTAAATGTATATTGGTAAGATTGATGGTGTACCCCAAATCCTTTAAGTTTTATTTCCTTTGTTTTGTTGGTTTTAAATATATGTTGTCTGGTTTATCTATTGAAAGCCCATTAACAACAACAACAAAAAAAAATTGTTGCCTCCTCAGAAAAAAAAATAGAAAAGAAAAAGAAAAAAAAAAAAAGAAAATGGAATCAGCATCCAGATGGGGACATGCCAGTGTCTTCAACCTTAATTCATTCATTTGATGTTAGTCAATCACCAGGACAACAGACCACTCCTTAAAAAGGCAATTCTAACGGATTAGGAGGAATAGATATCTCTTTAATAAGATAATGAACTTTTGTTTTATAGAATCCATACTCCTTGTGCTATCTTTAACAGAGCCCCAAACACAACTTTGTAATTCTCCCACCTTTGAATAATCCAGAACGTGCAAGTTATCAACTTTCTTTTATTTCTTTCCTGTGCACACTTTCCCTAATACCTGGGGCTTCTTTCACATTTTGGTCTCACTCTTTCTTCAAATCTAACCTCCCTTCCGTGTGGCTCCCTTTCTCCCGGATGACTGGTGTCCAGTTCTCCATACTGGTTAAATTCAGGCAGCATGGTTTTCCCCTTTCTCTTCTCCATGCGCCTACTTCAGTGAGTTAAAGAGATCCACAGCTTTCCTTGTCCGAGTGTCTCTTCCAAACTTTAATAGCATTGTTTTGGAGCTCCCATGTGAGTCTGTTCTTAAATTCTTAGATAACAGCACTGAAAAAAAAAAAAAAAACCAAAAACAAAAACAAAAACAAAAAAACAAAAAACACCTGAAGGGAACTGATTCCCTGGCATGGAAGATCTGTCTTTGCATTTGACTATCACTTTTCTGTGATTGAGAATGCCATGAAACGTGTGTGTGTGTGTGTGTGTGTGTGTGTGTGTGTGTGTGAACATTCAGCATATTTCCATTAGCTTAATAACTTCTGTTTGGTACTTTTAAATATTTTTTTTTGTGTGTGTGTGTCCCCCTCCGTCTTACTCTCTCTTCACTTTGTTATCTTGACTTTGGTAAGCATCTTATAATAGTTAATGTGTGAGTGTGTGGTGTGTGTGTGTGTACGCACGCAATATATAAAGGCCATTGTTTAACGTTATATGTCTTCCTCAACTGCTCTTCACTTTACATTTTGAGATAGGTTCTTTGATTGAACCTGAAGCTTACTGTTTTGACCAGACTGGCAGTCTGGAAAGTACCAAGGATCTGCCTATCGTGGGCTCCCAAGAACTGGGATTATAGGCACATACCAACATGGGCAAATTTTCAAATGGACACTGGGAATCCAAACTCAGGTCTTATGTGGTAAGGATTTTGCCATCCCCATGGATCTTATTGTAAGTGCCAGTGCTTATTTACCAAGCCAGGGTCTCCTGATACGATTGGTGGGAATTAAAGCCAGGCCAAATGGGAAGTCTCATCAAGACTGAGCCTGAGACAAATTTATTGCAAGCAATCAGACTTCTTATTCTCTTATCAGACATATATGACAGTTTCCAGGAAGAATACAACTGCAGCTTCCAGGATACAATGGCATCTGCAAGCTACAGGGTACACAAAATTAATGTCTAAGACTAATGGTTCTGGTGTGGGAGATTCTTCTGTCTATGTGTTGCTTTTACTGGTTAATAAATAAAGAAACTGGCTTGGCCTAATAAAGGAGGCAGAGTCAGAGAGAAGCCATGTAACCATGCCAGAGCCAGATGGAACTTTCCAGAGGAGCCACTGCCTCATGGCAATACACAGATTAATGGAGATGGGTTAAATTAGTATGTAAGAGCTAGCCAATAAGAAGCTAGAGATAATAGGTTAAACAGTGATTTAAATAATATGGTTTCTGTGTGATTATTTCAGGAGTCTGGGCAGCTGGGAAACTAACAAGTGGCCTCCTCCGACGAAGTTCAGCCAAACTTCTTTTTGCTTCACTGACTTCTAGGGAATGCAGAGATATAGGAAGCTTGAATACTTTACTGCCTGAATGCTTCACTCCATTTCTCAGAAACTTAAAAGCACACAGTGCATCAGGAGCCACAGACTCTAACCTCAAAAGCTTATGATACGTGCACCTAAAGGCAGTTAGACAAGGCCAACTCCATGATTATTTGCACCTTGTAATAGCTATTTTTAGTTTTATGTCTGGCAAATCATACATCTTTATTCACCAAACTTTCTTTGTTTACAACATTTTTTCTTGAATCTTCCATTTATGTTATTTGTAATCGTTCATTATTCTGGGCAGATACTACTCTCAGTAGCTCCTTACTAGATTTCTCACCAGAGATCACTCTCCATGATTAGTTTATGGTTTTAAGAATTTCTGCCAGTTTTTTTTAGGGGGGGGGAACAGGCAGGTGTGGCTTTAGTCATCTTTTTGGTTATTTTTTTATTTAACAATTTATTTATTTACTTATTTATTTTGTGCTACATTAGAGGTTGCTAGGTATGCCCTACTGGCTCAAACTACAATTTTATTTCCCCCCAAAGTAGCCACACTATACTAGACCTATCAATCTGAAGAGGAACAAATAATGGGTTAATTATTTTGACATCTATGAAGAACTATAATTCAGTGCATGGGAATTCATTATTTTCCTCTATAGATGGGAAATGAGAGAGTTAACGGTGTTCTACCTACTCGCTCTGCATTTCAGGGGAAGGAAGATAATGACATTGATATCTTCAAGTATTAACTCAGATTTTTCTAAAGTAAACTAGTTGGTGTGAGAGCCTTCTGAAAACAAAAATTATTTGTGCAGAAACTAGTTTTGGGGAGCCCTTTCAGAAATGAGGAGTCCTGAATATATGTGTCAGCCCCTGCTTTTCCTTGGTTGAAACTAAGGACTTCTTCCTAATCTTGTGGTGCCATAGTAGAGCATGAATCTCTAATAAATGGTGTTTTCTGCATCACTGTTGGCTTGGTGAGTATGGTGAAATGTTGACTTATTGTCTTGGGGACTTTTAGTGAGTTGATGGTGCATCCAAAGTTAGTTTCTCTGTGAACATTTGCTGAAGCAGTGTGCTTTTGGGAGACATGGGGTCCAGAGCTTACAGGCAAGATAGCTCATAGGGTCCTACAGCAAAGTGGGGGTAGGAAAGGAGAAACCCAGGTCTTCACAGGCTGGAGAGATTTATGTTAAGGACAACAACAGAGAAAGCCTGCCTCAAACATAGTAGAAGAAGAGGACCAGCACACACACACACACACACACACACACGCATGCACACACACACACTTGTATGTGCACGCACACACATACAAACATTCTGATGATTTAACAACTTATTTTCGAATTAATAGCAAGTTAGCTTTGAGTATACTACAACTTATATCATTATTAATAATATTTAGCTCATCACATTCCTCACAAATTGCATTTTCTCATGTTTTATTCAGTAATATAGTTATATAGTTGCTAGTTTTCATGCTTTTAATCTTTTAAATCGCATGCTTGATTTTAAAGTGATTGACATGCCACCATTACAATATTCAGGATTCTGTTTTTTCCTATTTACCATCATCAGAGATCTTTCTATTTTTAATTATTTTATACCAATATCTACCATGGAGCATAGTATGAGCCATTTCTCATAAAGCATGTCTAGTTACTATGAATACATTTAGATTTTATTATCTAAACCCTTTGCTTCCTTGTTTTTGAAAAGTTGATTATGCCAGTGTATTTGTTTGACATTCTTTTTTCTATCACTTTGAGTGTTCATTATATTTTATTCTAGCATTTTAACGTATCTACTGAGAAATTTCCTGATGACATTAAGCAAGTTCCCTTGCATCTATCATTCACTCTTCTCATATCAAACTGCTTTTGATAGTTTGATTGCCATATCTTTGGATTCATTCAAGTTGGACTCCCTTGAACTTTTTGAATTTAGGTATCTATTTCCACTTCAGCTTTGGAAATATATTGGTTATTGTTTTATTCAATAATCTCTCCTATATTTCCCCTCTGCGTATCTCTTTCTGGAACCATCCTACAGTGATCATATTGTTCTACTTGATTCTGATTTAAGGATCATTTTGGTTTTCTTCAATTTTCTTTATTTCTTTTTTCTGCTTTTTAAACCAGTAGTTTCAAATAACTTGTCTTCACTGATTCTTTTATTGAGTAAATAAAGACAGCTATTGAAATCCCTTGTGGCATTATCAATTCAGTTACAGTATTTTTCATCTCCACCTGTCTTATGGTCTCTGACTCATTGTTGATACCCTTATTTCTATTCCAGTGGTTCTCAATCTCCCTAACGTTGTGACCCCGTAGTCTTGTGGTGAACCAACCATAAAATTGCTACTACATAACTGTAATTTTGCTACTGTTATGAATTGTAATGTAAATCTCTGATATGCACGATATCTGATACATGATCCACATGTAGTGATCTACAAGATAAGAACCACTGTCTCTCTTATTACTTTTTCTTTATTGTGTAGTTTATTATAGTTCATTCCTTTAGTTGACTATTTCCAATTTTTATTAGGAGTTTTATAAGTATTTGTCTCTTTAAGGGTTGAATTAGTGATACATGCTTTATTCTTATGATTGGGCCACATTTCTCTAGTTATTTTTATTATAAAAATAAATTAAAAATATAAATAAAAATAAATGTAACAGTTTTTTTGTTATATTTATTCAAGTGAGAAAAACAAGCCACTCCACCAAGACAGTAAGGACATGTAGAGAAAGACTTCACTTTGCCATTCAAGCCAAGGACTCTGTGACTTTTGATGATCTCTGTGAATAATCATCTGTTGTAGGATGTGTGTGTATGTGTGTGGCGTCCCAGTGACAAATGTTTATGAGTATCTCTTCCATAGTTGCAGTCTGCTGTTCCTTCTTGAAGAATTGTAGCTTCTTTGTTAGCACAACCTACCATAGAGCTATTCCAAGTAGGCTGGTAGGGGATATATCCCGAGTTCTGTGAGACAGGAATGGGTCCCTTGGGCAGGCTCTTGATTTTTAGTCCCCAGAAAACCGTCTGTACATGTGCTCTTCTCCTGCTCACCTGAAACATAAACTTCAGGTTGCTGTTTTCTGGTCACAGCAATTCACAGTGGCTTAAGAAGCACTGTACACTCTACAGTGCTCCTCCCCCTCCTCCTCTTCCTCCTTCTCTTTCTCCTTCTCCTCTTCTTCCTTCTTCTTCTCCTTCCTCTTTGTTTTTCTCTCACCCTTCCTCTCCCTCCTTCTAAATAACATTTGATTTTACATTTATATGTGTATGTGTGGACACCTGCTTAGGCTAAAAGTCAACCTACCCATGGAGCCAGCAATACCACTCTTGGGAATATACCCAAGAGAGGCCTTATCACACAACAAAAGTATATGCTCTACTATGTTTATAGCAGCATTGTTTGTAATAGCCAGAACCTGGAAACAACCTAGATGCCCTTCAATTGAAGAATGGATGAAGAAAGTATGGAATATATACATATTAGAGTACTACTCAGC
>NW_026068189.1:1587059-1593118 GCF_014885135.2 Alexandromys fortis
GGGGAAGAGACAGAAATCTCTAATAAATAAATTAATTAATTAAAAAAAGAATTTAAAAGAATTTTATTTAGTAAATTTCTTATTTGATCCTCTGGAGCTCGAACTATAGGCAGTAGAAAGCTGCCTGACAAGGGAGCTGGGAACTGAACTCAGCTCTTCTGCAAAAGCAGCAAGTACTGTTAACCACTACGCTGTTTTTCCAGCTCCTCACAATGCTCCCTAGTCACTTCAATGTGGTCATTAGGGTATTTGAGGTTCTCTGACACTTGAATTCATTTCCGAAGTTCTCAAAGGACATTTCTGGTCATAGAGAGATGTGAAATTATTATGTATGAAAATGGATTCTATTTTGCCGATCTAATTTCTTTAAAACGTTAGACTTTTAACTATTTATTATTACAGAGCATTACACGTTCTGATTTGTAATGCATAAGAAATGTGTAGAGAACAACTTGTAATTACTCTTTGTTTTAGTATTTTTCCCTTCAATGTTTTTTTCTATGAATCTTAAACCTTGCTATCTTCCCATGTAAATAAGCTTTACTTAACCTCATATCCAATGCATTTTCCATAAAACAATAAGCTATTCATAGAATCACTTGGACTTTTGTGATACTCAGATATATGAATATTTCATAGTTTGTTTGAGCATTACCTAATCTTGAACCATTTTAATATTTTCCTTTTCTGCTAGAGTCACTGAAAACAGTGAGCATCAATGATTGTGTATCTTTAGGTGAACTTGGACACGATCTAGCCAAGTGGCTAAAGGCACAGAGTTTAAGGAAAATTCTTTGGTGCCAGGTGCATGACTTTGGACGGTTTTCTTCATATCCTCTATCTTGTGTCTTTCCTATCAAATATGGTAATAGATTTTAAAATTCATAGTATATGAGCTTTGTTTTAGGTTAGTAAAAACTGTTTGCTGCTATGTTTCTAGAGGTAGAATTTTGAGATGTTTTCAGGCTATGAACTTAGAATTCATAGTTTACTTAATTATGAGTATTGAATCATACTCAGAGCACAATGTATATTTTACATTGTCTGTCTGTCTGTTTGACTCTCTCTCTCTCTCTCTCTCTCTCTCTCTCTCTCTCTCTCTCTCTTTCTCTCTCTCTGCTTGTGTAAGCATGCTCATGTGTTTAGAGGTAGCACTATATGTGCATGTGTTTATAGAGATTAGAGGAAAATCTTAGGTGCTTGTCCCTCAGGAACCTCATATACTGTGTATCTTTATTTATATATTTATTTAAAACAACTTTTCCCATTTCACATACCAATCCCAGTGCCCTCTGCTTCCTCTACTCTGGCTCTCCACAACTTCTACCTACCCCCCATCCATTTCTCAGAGAAGGTAAAGCTTCCCACGGGGAGTCAATGAAGTCTAGGACATCACTTTGAGGCAGCACAAAGCCCCCCCCCCCCATTATATCTAGGCTGAACAAGGTATCTCTGCAAAGAGAATGAGCTCCAAAAAGTCAGTTCAAGCACTAGGGATAAATCCTGGTCCCACTGCCAGTGGCCCCACAGACTGTCTCAGCTATAAAACTGTCAACCACATTCAGAGGTCCTAGTTTGGGTCTATGCAGGTTCCCCCACTGTCAGTCCAGATTCACCGAACTCATACTTATACTGTGTATTTTATGTCGAAAAAAGGTATCTCACTGGCTTGTGAGCTTGCCAATTAGGCCAGATTGACATGACAGTAAGCCTTAAGGACCTACTTTTCTCCACTGCCTTTTCTTTTAGATTCTAAATAAACAAATGCCACAATGTAATTGTTGTGTTGTGATTCTTGGAATTGAACTTATCTCTGTAAATCAAGTATTCAACTGATTGAGCCATCTCTCTATCCCCCATTTTTGGGCACTAAGATTTTGAAATTCTTTTAGCATTTATTCTTTTAGCCAAATTCTTTAGGCATTAAAATAAAAGAGATGTTGAAGTATTTCTTAAGTTTTGATTGGCCCAAGCCAGCTGTAGTAAATGGTCCAGGTTTAAGTTGAGGAGAATAGTCCATGTTCATTCTTTTTTATCCAGATTTTTTTATTTATTTATATAGTTATTTATTAAAGATTTCTGTCTCTTCCCCACCGCCGCCTCACATTTCCCTCCCCCTTTCCCAATCAAGTCTCCCTCCCTCATCAGCCCAAAGAGCAATCAGGGTTCCCTGCCCTGTGGGAAGTCCAAGGACCACCCACCTCCATCCAGGTCTAGTAAGGTGAGCATCCAAACTGCCTAGGCTCCCACAAAACCAATTGGTGCAGTAGGATCAAAAACCCATTGCCATTGTTCTTGAGTTCTCAGTAGTCCTCATTGTCCGCTATGTTCCCGGGCTTTTTTCAGACCCAGGCCAGCTTGCCTGGGTGAGTTCCCAACCATTCAAACAGGGGTAACTCTTGTTAAATCTCTACCAGGGGAACCAGCAAGGCTGTGCAGCTGAAGAGAGAGACCCACGAATTATTTTCCACCCATAACCTGTAAGCTTTACAACTGTACTTTTTGCTTGAGCATTGGTTTACTTTTTCTTGTCAGTAGTTTTAAAAACTAAAATCTCTTTTTGCGTGTCTGTGATATTTGAGAAATGGACAGGCAGAGTGAGGACAAAGTTCATGAAGAAAGGATATTCCTGCTTTCTTAAAATTAAGGTTAATTTAACAGTGTGATTTTATATAATAATTACTACTTCTCTGTAGAATTGAGGCCTCTTGTCTCCATTCCAGTGATGACTGGTAATGTGTTGTGAAGAGTAATGTGCAAGAAACAGGTTTGTACCAAAGTAACCCTGTTGATAATGGTAGATAATCCTTTTGCAAATAAGATTTTACAGAGCTACAAACTACAAGTAAAGTTGAGGAAGTCAGGCTCTGAAGAAGAAATTAGGGTTGGAAAGGTGGTTCAGTGGGAAATATTACTTATTGCTCAAATGTAGGAACATGAGTTCAAATCCCAAGCACCCACACAAAAGCCCAGCAATGTCTAAATCCAGTGCTATGGGGGCTGAGACAAGATGATCATTGGGCTTGTTGATCACTAGCTAGGTTCTAAATTCACTGAATGACTTTGCCTCAAAATAACAAGTTTGAGAGTAAGAAACAGAAAATCTGGTGTCCTTTTCTAGCTTCTGCATGATCACATATGAGTCACTATCTGTACACACGTGTGCTCATATACCACCCTAACACACTCACACTTTCACATATACAAATACATACATTTTCAAATAATTTGTTAAAAATTAAAAAAATGAAATAAAGAATTAAAGCCATCAGTAAGTTCCACTAAGGCGTTAGCAAGGATATGTAATTTGCAGGCTAACATTATCTTAGATGCTAGGTATATGCAGATAAGAGAACAAAATTACATAAAAGCTGGTTTCCTTTGCTTTCTCTCTTATTTTTACGATCTAGGGAAAGTTCTGCATATTTGTTCATCTGTAGACCCTTCACTAAGTATCTGGTGATGGGCTTTGTAATGCTGGGCAGCAGGCTTACCATTCCAGAGAAAAGTGAAGTATATGCTGAAGTTAGTACTTTTAACTTAACATATAATGAAAGTGACATTTACATCCTTCTTTTGTATCTCCTGTAATTTTCCATTTTTATTTGATCATAATATAGAATTCCTAGGAGAAAAAAATTATACACTTAAAATCAGCATAACAAAACTGATGTAATGAATTGATTATCAGCTGAGGTGTGATACAATCTGGAAAATTAATATAGATTCTGTATAACAAGAAGGTGATCTTGAAACTGGGCCATGCCATAATCCAGATGAGACAAATAATATTTTTTCATTGTAAAGAATACATCTTTTTATTTACTCTTCAAAACAAGGCCTGATATTTATACATGCTTTCCCTAATATTTAATATCTTACTTATAGATAAAAATAAACCTAAATTTATCCCACTTAATAATCCAGAATTCATTTATTGTGTATACTCAGGTAGGACAGCCAGTCTTATGAGTGTCTTATGCACCTACCATCTCTCTTTCCTTCCCAGCACTAACTGAGCTCAACCCTGATGCATTTCTGAGATGAGAGAAATTGGGCACATTCAGAGTGGTGTGGCTGCAGATCCTTGCCTCACTCCCAAACTTTATCTCATCCCGTGTCTGACTTCTTATTTGGTTCCACTTCCAACTCCCTGTATGAAAATATCAGAAAGAAATAAGTTAGCTTTAAAAGTAATTTTAAAACATTGCTATTTGTTAGGTTTAAGTGAGAAGTATTAAAAGACTCCTTAAAATATTATAGTTGATTGAATATTCAATTCAATTAAATTTTCAAAGATGGCTTAGAAAACCTGTAGAAGTAACTATTTACCTTGGAGAATTTTACTTCCTGCTAGAATGTTCATGTTAACTCTTAATGATCCGATTTACTGAAAAGAGAAAGCAAACATTACAACAAAGAAGTAAACAGTAAGTCAACTGATGATAGATGAATATGAGCTAAATCATGTATTATCGGCCTTTTAAAAGTATAACATTAATGTGGCCTTTTATTTTCATTTACTGAAATGAGAAACCATGTTCAGCATGGTTAATGGACTAGTACACACATTAATTACTTATTCTACAATAAGCACCTGAAGATACATAAAAAAGCAGATAGGGAAGGAAGGGAGAAAGAGAGGGTAGAAAGTATGGAGGGAAGAAAAGAGAAAGGAAGGGAAAAAGGTGAAAGAGAGAGAGAGAGGGAGGAAATGAAGAGACAAGATGATGGGCATGAGGAGAATCTAAGGAAAATTAAAACCGGGTAAGGACTTTGACACCTAGTGGGATATCTGACTGTGTCCCATAATTTGAAACCCTTAAACTTAATTACTTCTATAGAGTCACAGAGTACTGTCTCATCTATTAACCTAAGTTCAGGAGGAAGCATTGCTTGGCTGTACTTGAGGATCCTGATAATATTTCCAATTCCCAGGAAACATAGCTAGAAAATGTACATTACACAAGGACTCAAGTCCACCCTCACTTCTCCCTATCCTTATAAAGTTGAACTTTCCTCTGCCAATATGGCACAAGGACATCACGAGAGTCAATTTCCACAATGAATTGGGCACTGTTCTGAAATCTTATATCATTCTTATAAAGCTAACAGAATCTCATGTGAAACCAGAAAGGTAAATAGTTTGGGAATCAGATTCAACCAACCTGTACAGTGGCATCTTCACAGAGCAAGTGATGAAGAGAAGGGGAATACCTGAGGATGAAATTAGAAGTCTAAGGAACCCAGGTACCCTAAAGGAGTTTTTCCAACATAAGGGAAAAAAATAGAGCCACACTTTACCTCTACGGATAAGAAAGGCATCTTAGGTAAATCTGGGGCAATGATGCCAATGATTGACCTTCATAAGCATGAGGACCTGAGCTCAACCCCTATAACCTACATAGAAAAGCAGGTGTGGTGGCAGACTTGTAACCCTAGCTTTGGGGATCTGAGACAAGCAGATTCATGGGGCTTTATGACCAGCCAGCCTAGTGGACTAAGTAATCTCTAAGCAGGACAGTGACTATTGCAAAGCAAATGAACCCTGACGATGAGGCCCGAGATTGAATTCTATTTTCTAGATGAATACATATGCACACACACATATACATGCACACATGAACAGACACACGCACACACAGAATACTGTAGTGTGAATTCTAATTGGTTCTAATAATAAAAACCTGGAGTCAGGTATTAGGGGGCGAAAGCTGAAAGATCAAAGAAGGGAGAGCAGCCAGTCACTTTTTCTCACTTTTATGAAATCTTCAGAACCGAGGGGGAAAGATGCTTCCTCTATGAATCCTGAGATTGAATGCCATCTCTACAAACCCTCAGACTGAATATAGTGAGCTCCCCTCTCTTACTGCCTTAAATTCCTCTCTCTGCCCAGCCATATCCTGTTGAAATAGGAGCGGCAGGGTTGCGTCCCCAACACCCTGGCCGCTTGGCTAGCTTATGCCCGAAATAACAACACACAAACTGTATTCATTTAAAGAACTGCTTGGCCCATGAACTCTAGCCCTTACAGGCCAATTCTAGCACCTGGACTAGCC
>NW_026068189.1:1594902-1595820 GCF_014885135.2 Alexandromys fortis
CCTGGAATAACTCTGTAGACCAGGCTCTCCTTGAACTCTCAGAGATCCGCCTGTCTCTGTCTCCCAGGCATTGGGATTAAAGGTGTTTGCTACTACACCTTGAACTCACAGAGATCTGTTTGTCTCTGCCTTCTAGGCACTGGGATTAAAGGCGTGTGCTACCACACCTTGAAGTCACAGAGGTGAATCTCCCTATGCCTTCCCCAAGTGTTGGGATTAAAGGCGTGTACTACCACACACAACTTCTCTTTTTCTTACTTTTTTTTTTACTTTAAGAATTTTAACTTTTAGTCGGCATATTATTTTCAACACACTGTAAATCATTTAAAATTTTCTTTGTCTTTGAATCTCTCTTTACTGTATATCTCTCTTTTTCTGACCACACGAGCTTTTAAATTGCTGAGCAATATGAGTAGGATTAAAGCCGTGTGGCTTTGCCAGCTAGATCCAGTTCATTCCTTAGCTTTCCAGCCTCATGGCAGAGATACAGGCTCTAGTCATGTTTATAGCCACAACTCTATGGCGTTTCAAGGTCCCTGCCAGCCAGTGAGCTACAACAGACAACACTCAAGTCCTCTCTCGGTAGTCAGCCCTCCTGCCTCAGTCAGAGTTTGCCCTGGCAGGACGGCCCAGAAAGCTGGCATTTTAAAACAGCACAACTTTTTTCCTGCTACGGCTGAAAACCGAAAAGCATGCATTCAGCTTTTCACCAACACCGTTTAAGTGTTTCATGGCAGGACCTCTTAATGAGCTGCAGGGTTTTGCAGCTAAAGCTAAGTCAGGAAGCCTCTCTTAGATGAGATCGCTTGCTTGCCTCTAGCAAGCAGAGCAGACTTGAGAAATCGCTGCTACCAAGAAAACATGCTTCACTCCATTCTTTCCCAAGCTTTCTCAGGCTTTTTGTGGATTCAGTTAGCC
>NW_026068189.1:1597975-1604216 GCF_014885135.2 Alexandromys fortis
CTAACATGACTACAAACTTGACTATTATTAATGATTATCCATTAATAACCTATATACATTACAAAATTAACCTTAAATTTAAATCACTAAAGCAAAATCCATATCAATGTAAATTATTCATACCTATATCATCTCCCCCTTTAAATGTAAAAGAACATTTATAAACAATTTTTGGGAATATGGGCACAGTTATTTCTCTCCAAACTGCTTCCTGCTGTACGGGGGCATCGTTAATTAGGTCTTTCATGGTATAACCTGTGTGCTAGGGCCATCTCAGTTGGCAGTTGAGCGAAGCAATTTTCTGAAGATATTCACAGCAACCGTTCAGGAGGGCGTGGTCCATCATACCATATCGAAATAGAAGAAATGAACAGGGTCTCATCCTCTGTGAAAACAAAATAGGAAACTCCTTTCCAAAGTATCATGTCCTTAGATCCAAATTTCAAAGTCAAGGCATCAAAATCTCTACTTTGGATTAGTTCAGAAGCATTTATAAACAAATATCTTTTAGCATCTGTTGCTCCTTCCTCAGCATTCAAACAATTCAAAGAGAGCATAATAGCATACAGTATCAAAATTCTCTGTGTATTTTCCATCTTTGTACGCTTTATTTTAACCTCTATTTCGTTTATTTTTACTTTTATTTTATATTCTCTGTATCTTTGTCCTGGAATAACTCTGTAGACCAGGCTCTCCTTGAACTCTCAGAGATCCGCCTGTCTCTGTCTCCCAGGCATTGGGATTAAAGGTGTTTGCTACTACACCTTGAACTCACAGAGATCTGTTTGTCTCTGCCTTCTAGGCACTGGGATTAAAGGCATGTGCTACCACACCTTGAAGTCACAGAGGTGAATCTCCCTATGCCTTCCCCAAGTGTTGGGATTAAAGGCGTGTACTACCACACACAACTTCTCTTTTTCTTACTTTTTTTTTTACTTTAAGAATTTTAACTTTTAGTCGGCATATTATTTTCAACACACTGTAAATCATTTAAAATTTTCTTTGTCTTTGAATCTCTCTTTACTGTATATCTCTCTTTTTCTGACCACACGAGCTTTTAAATTGCTGAGCAATATGAGTAGGATTAAAGCCGTGTGGCTTTGCCAGCTAGATCCAGTTCATTCCTTAGCTTTCCAGCCTCATGGCAGAGATACAGGCTCTAGTCATGTTTATAGCCACAACTCTATGGCGTTTCAAGGTCCCTGCCAGCCAGTGAGCTACAACAGACAACACTCAAGTCCTCTCTCGGTAGTCAGCCCTCCTGCCTCAGTCAGAGTTTGCCCTGGCAGGACGGCCCAGAAAGCTGGCATTTTAAAACAGCACAACTTTTTTCCTGCTACGGCTGAAAACCGAAAAGCATGCATTCAGCTTTTCACCAACACCGTTTAAGTGTTTCGTGGCAGGACCTCTTAATGAGCTGCAGGGTTTTGCAGCTAAAGCTAAGTCAGGAAGCCTCTCTTAGATGAGATCGCTTGCTTGCCTCTAGCAAGCAGAGCAGACTTGAGAAATCGCTGCTACCAAGAAAACATGCTTCACTCCATTCTTTCCCAAGCTTTCTCAGGCTTTTTGTGGATTC
This sequence comes from Alexandromys fortis, assembly GCF_014885135.2. NCBI lineage: Eukaryota > Metazoa > Chordata > Mammalia > Rodentia > Cricetidae > Alexandromys > Alexandromys fortis. Next base: position 1,599,552 of record NW_026068189.1, read on the forward strand.
AGTTAGCCTCACGTTGGGTAGCCATCTGTTGAAATAGGAGCGGCGGGGTTGCGTCCCCAACACCCGGCCGCTTGGCTAGCTTATGCCCGAAATAACAACACACAAACTGTATTCATTTAAAGAACTGCTTGGCCCATGAACTCTAGCCCTTACAGGCCAATTCTCGCACCTGGACTAGCCCATTTCTAATGATGTGTGTAAGCACCCCAAGGTGCGCTTACCGGGAAGATTCTAGCCTCCTTCCATCCTGGTGTCTCTGCTCCAGAGAGCAGAGCTGTTGGGTCTCTCCGGGAGCAGAGCAGAGTCTGACCTCACTTCCTCTTCTGCCCAGCATCCTATTCTGTTTATTCCACCACCTATGTTCTAAGCTATAAGGCCAAGCAGTTGGTTTATTATAATTAACCAATTACCTTCCTCCATCAATATCCCTTCCTATGTCCACTCCCCTAGTGATGGGATTAAAGACCTGTGACTCCTAAGTACTGGGATTAAAGGTATGAGCTACCACTGCCTGGCTCTGCTTCTTTTTGATACTAGATAAATCTAGTGTAGCCCATGGTGACCGCCATGATATCAAAGGGTTTTGTCTGCCTCTGCTAGGATTAAAGGTGTGTGCCACTACTGCCTGACATCTTTGGGTAACTAATGGTTCACTTCATACTGTGATGTCAGGCAAGATTTATTTGTTATAGCAAAAACAAAATATCACACATTTCCTTTTGTCTAAATTAAAAAGGTTATAATTAATATAAGAAAAACTCTATACAATAAGTATAGTACATATATAATATATACAGGTAGTAAATATATCAAAAATGTCTAGTCCATTTGCATTTGATAAAGTCAGAGAAAATACTCAATTATCTATCCTAAATTAGTGAGTCCAAAGTTTTGTAACTAATTCACTTTCTAGTCTAACTTGCAATGCCAAAGTTATCTTATAAAGTGTCTCAACGTTATACATTTTACACTGTTTCAGTGAATTTCTTTTCTGAATCTGGTAACAAGGTAAAGTATAACTATAAAGTCTTCAACTCCATCAGAGACCCAAAAAAGAAATACTATTAACTGAGTAAGCAATTTCCAAAAAGATGTGAGAAATAACAGAAACAAATGGCTGCCTAGACATTCACCCAAGGTTCCTCTGCAATGTTTGGGCATTAATATTCAGCCTAAAGGCTTAGACTATTCAACAGACTTTTTTATGGAGCAAGATTTTAGAAGGACTGTCCCAATTTGTCTTGGTAAGATTTGGAAATCACTCTCTTTTTTGTCCTGATTATCCAATTTTGATGACATACTGTCAGCAGTTGAAGCAAGAGCCTTTCTTGCCAAGTGGCTACTTTTGCCACACAGAAAATAAACTCCACGTGGACTTTCTTTGATACCCATCCTCTTCTTTAAAGTAGATTGCTGCTGGCAGGAGCAAACATGTCTCATTGAACCTATGTATTTTTTTCCTTTTTTTTTAATTTTTTTTGAAACAGGGCTTCTCTGTAGCTTTGGAGCCTGTTAAGCTCTTGTAGACCAGGTTGGCCTTTAATTCATAGAGATCCATCTGCTTCTGCCTGCCAAGTGCTAGGATTAAAGGCATGCATCACCACCTCCCAGATGAACCTATGTTTTTTTTTAATGGGTATTTTTTTTTTATTGAGAATAAGAAAAAAAAAGTTTCCGCCTCCTCCCAGCCTCCCATTTCCCTCCCCCTCCCCCCACTCTTCTCCCCCTCCCTCTCTAGTCCAAAGAGCAGTCATGGTTCCCTGCCCTGTGGAAAGTCCAAGGTCCTCCCCCCTCTGTCCATGTCTAGGAAGGTGAACATCCAAACTGGCTAGGCTCCCACCAAGCCGGAACATGAAGTAGGATCAGAACCCCTTGCCATTGACCTTGGCTTCTCATCAGTCCTCATTGTTCGCCATGATCAGAGAGTCCAGTTTTATCCCATGCTTTTTCAGTCACAGTCCAGCTGGCCTTGGTGAGCTCCCAATAGATCAGCCCCACTGTCTCAGTGGGTGGGTGCACCCCCCGTGGTCCTGACATCCTTGCTCGTGTTCTCCCTCCATCTGCTCCTCATTGGGACCTTGGGAGCTCAGTCCAGTGCTCCAGTGTGGGTCTCTGTCTCTATCTCCATCCATCACCAGATGAAGGTTCTATGGTGATATGCAAGATATTCGTCAGTATTGCTATGGGATAGGGTCTATGTTGTTAAAACATCTTAAATGCAATATTCTGTATATCTCTGAGTGCTTGAAGATGACCTGTCTACCTAAAATTTCCGTCTGACCTTGAAAACATACCTAATTTGACTACAAGTTCAATCATAATAGGTGACTAATTACTAACCTGCATTTCCTTATTATTCTAAATGGTTGGTAAAAATAACTTTTAAGGACTAGAAATTTGTATTATGTTGTTAAATGAGCTGCTAGGTACAATACCAAGAACAAGGTTGAAAATGAATGTACACTATGTTCTAAAAAAATAACCTTAAATTTGTATCAATGTACAAAACTCTGTATCAATGTAAAATATTAAAAATTAGTACTTTTTTGGTTTAAAAGGAGATTCAGTAATCTACCTTTTAATCCTATTTCTATTTCTCACCTTTTTCTTTCAGAGTAGATTCAATAATCTACCTTTTATCCTATCATATCTGTATCCTCATTTTTTTTCTTTCAAAACAAGAACCCTGAATCTAATATTGGTTGTTTAGCTTTTTTGCTGATCATTACCAATAACAACTTGTAACCAATCCTCTTAAACAATAACAAATATCCATAGCCCATTAAATGATGAAGAAATAAAAAAAAATAAAAATAAAAAAATAAACACACATGGCACCTTTTGGAAATATGGGTATCATATTCTTAAATTACTTCCTTCTATCTGGGGGTGATGGTATCTTTAGGGGATCCTGAAAAGAAAACTTTAGGTTAAATGTGAAGACCTAAGTAAGATAGCTGTATCATTTGTTATCCATCTCTGTGTAATGGAAAAGTATAGGACTTGTCTGGTTAGAGTAATCTGGGAGGTTGGGTCATCTCAGATCTTTAAATTCCTGAAGATAGTTGTTTTTATTTTCCTGGAAACACAAAACAAAGCCCTGACTCAGCCCTAACTTTGGGAAGGTTGCAAATCTAATCTTCATCAATTTTAATTTACGTTTCCTCCTACAAGTTTTGTTCTCTCTTCTATAGCTATTGTATCATTTGGAGCAGTGTTTGTTTGTTTATTTTTACAATAAGCATTAGGTTCTTTAATTCATCCACAAGGACAGGTAAAACCTGAACTGAGTTTTACATGGCAACCTATGAGAGGCCCCTCAAGGCACTTCTTTATGGTGAAGGGTTGCCTTGACTTTTCTGTGTTGATCTACTTTCATTAGCCTTCCCTTGCTACATCTTCTGCATAATCCATATAGGAGGGCCATTCTGTTAGTAATCTGCTTAAAAAGACATTGTTTCTAGGAATGGTCATTTATAAATCTTTTTAGGAGACTTTGTTTATAATAACTGCAACACTTGACTTTCCAATTTTTCTTCAAACCTCTGGAAAACACCTCTGTTATGCAATAATCATCATGGTCATAAGATTCAATATTAATTGTATCTCAGATCCATTTGTTCAAGGATGCTGATCTTGCCTTAAAAACATAATTTTACTTTTGCATTGAGAACTATTATTTTCAAAAGCTGTATATTCAATTATTATTTATTTAGCTTCTGAATTTGGTATCATTCTATTTACTGCTGAAGTCAATCTTTGTAAGAAATTATTGAAGTTTTCTTCTGGGCCCTATATGACTTTAGTAAATGACTTCATTTTCTTTTCTGCTTCTCCAATTCTGTTTCAAGCATTCACAGCTGCTGTGTGGCATAAAGCCAGAGTGTAACCATCATATAGAGACTGTCTTTCTACATTAGCATAATCTCCTTCTCCAAGAAGCTGATCTTTGGAGATTTCCATATGTCTAGCCCTTCTTTGTTGTTAATGATCTTAGCCTCACTTTTCCACCAAGTCCTCCATTGTCACTGAGGACCAGTATCCAAGTCTGCTTTAACCAAGTCTCTCTAGTCTTAAGGGACAATTCTATTACAAGTTGACCACAAGTTTAACATCTACTTCACAAAAGGTGAATGCATGCCATATGAAACTATTGTTTCCTTGAATCTCCTTAAATCTAACTTTTCCATGGGATCCAGTGAGTACTTTAACAGTCTTATGCATATCTATCTTTTAGCAGGATATATTGAAGATGGTTGTTTGAAAACCTTAGGCTCTTCCTTTCTGACCTTATAATGCAATGCTGAAATTGGTTCTCCTTTAAATTTCTCCGTCTGTATATAAATATCTCTCTGATCTGTTCTAATAAGTTTTACTAAAGCCTTTATCTTGACACTCATATTAACCAACTTTTTTTAGAGATAAATCAAGAATTATCAAGATAATAATTAACATTATCAATTATCAATTATCAAACATTGTCAATCTCATCTATGTTGATTATTCTTTCATTTAACTGATTCAATTGTTTCAATTTTCAATCACTGTTAGAGACCTAACTCCCTCCATCATAATTGTGTTTCTTATTTTTTTTAATTTAATAGCATGTAGTTTTATTTTTTTTTCTTTTTATTTATTTATTTATTTATTAAAGATTTCTGTCTC
>NW_026068189.1:1604717-1608973 GCF_014885135.2 Alexandromys fortis
CTCTCTCTCTCTCTCTCTCTCTCTCTCTCTCTCTCTCTCTCTCTCTCTCTCTCTCTCTCTCTCTCTCTCACTAACTTATTACCCCCTTAAGAATTCCCAGTTGTCTCATCAAATCTGCTGAGGATGGTGAAGAAGATGTGAAGCTGACTGATGCTGCATAAAACAGTAGAAGAAGCCTGAGTGGTTTCAAAGCAGCTACCCAGTTTGGCAGCAGCCTGAGAAGCAGGGCCAGGGAAAGCCCACCAGGAGAGAAAAAAAGGAAAACTTAGCCGGCAGGGTGGTAACTCTAGCCGAGTGTAACTCTAGCCTATGCCAGTGTCTGCAAAGCCACGGGCAAGTAACTTTTCATGAATTTGTGCCCTGAAAATTGGATTGATAATACTATAGCCATTGCATAATAAAAAACACTTAATGTGTTTTTATACACATTATATACAGTGGAAGGATAAGAAATTATAAATCAATTAAAACACAGTGTGATAAAGTACTAGGGCAGCAACACATGCAAGTGATATGAAAATTTAAAATGTAACCATTCAAACTTAAAAACTCTTTCATATATGAATTAAACATTAGAGAATAATAATAAATCTATACAAGTTTGGAGAAATTTCTCTGAATCGACCCTAACTTGGAATTTTCCTTCCCAATAAATCTTTTGAGTAAGGTTTGGTGTGCAGTGTGATATTTTCATCAGAGTAGAGCCAGCCATACCAAGTTTCACTAGCACAGAGTGGAGCACACCTGGAACACATTCCCTGGGGAAGCTTAGTCCTAGCAGAGCAGAGTTATTTCACTTCAGGGGATCTGAGCAGTGTTGTAACCCTTCTCCAGAGCCGAGTAGAGCTGTAGCAACCAGGGAAAAACCTCTTCTACCAGAGCAGAGTTCTTACACTTGAATTGGGGAAACCCAGCCCTGCAGCAAAGCTGTAAGTTGCAATACTCACAGTAATTTTGTGATATTCCTTGGCTCTGACTGCCAGGATACTTTTCCATCTGAGCCGCAATGCTTACATGAACAGTTCCTAGTGCCAGTTCTCCACATTTGCTGTCTATGAATTTTACTATTTAAGGTACAGAACCAACTTGCTACGGGTACAGATGTATGTGCTACTGATGTTGACTAGCTGGCATAACTGAGGATTTTCTCATCTGTACGCATTGGCATATAGATCTGTATAATTCTTTCTATGTAGCATCTCTGATTCAAAGTGATACGAGTTTCACAAAATGAATTTGAATGTGTTGATGGTTCTATGAATTTTTGGAAGAATTTGGAAAGGACTATTATTAGTTATTTTGGAAGATGGATGTTCTGTTTGTATGTCTCTGTGTAAGTTTATGAATATGTGTGCAGTGCCTATGGAGTACAGCAGAGGGAGCAAATCCCTAGACCTGGAGTTTCAGGTGGTTGTGAACTGTTTGACCTGGATGCTGAGAAATGAACTCAGGTCCTCCACAAGAACTATATATGCTCTTAACTGTTAACAGTAAAATAAAACTTAGTGTTAGCAACTCAGCAAGAATGATTCATGGAGTGTATTTGCAGTCATAAACAGAATATTGCAAGAAGGGAGATCCAGTGAAAACAGGAAATTAGCCAAAGACATTAAGGAGAACAAGTGTAAGAATTACTGTTTATGCCGGGCGATGGTGGCGCACGCCTTTAATCCCAGCACTCGGGAGGCAGAGGCAGGTGGATCTCTGTGAGTTCGAGACCAGCCTGGTCTACAGTGCTAGTTCCAGGACAGGCTCCAAAACCACAGAAAAACCCTGTCTCGAAAAAAAAAAAATTACTGTTTATGAAAAGCAAATGAAACTCCTAAAGTTTATTCTATACACACAACAAAACTTTTAGTAAATCACAGGGAATGGCAGGAACTAATATTTACAACTTCTGTATAACTAGTAAGCCATTACTGGTATTTCAAGTTGTTGGAAAATTCTTACTGGCATTAAACTTTCAATACATAGAGACAAGTGTACAAAGAGTCAGAACAGAGATAACATTTTAACCTTATAATATAAACTTTATAAACACAAAGGGAAAATAAATAGAGGGAAGTATTTTCACTGAGAAAAAAAATGCCCTTCACAGTTTTATTCTTGCATGCGTGGGCAAGTTAGAGAGAAAAATTCTGTAGGGGATAAGGAATCTGAAGAAAATTGTAAGTTTGCTCTTTGGCCCCTCATTGAGCAGCTCAACATTGATAAGTTTGAAGTATTTGCCTATAGAAACTCCTATATAGCTAAGCTTTTCCCGGAGAAAGGAAAATAAAGTCTGAGCAGTTCTCAGCTTTAAGGGCACCAGGGTGATCCTAGCAGGTACAGAAACTTCATCTCTATGCATCAGTTCCTCTCATCACATGCAGGGGTAAGAACAATCAGCAGAGGGGCTCTTAGAAATGGGCAGCTCCTCTGATATAAACAACAAAATTTACAGTAGGTGTTGCAAAAACTGACAACACAATGATCTAATATTAATGAAGTAAGCATCTTTGTACACATGGTAAGATATTTCTCATATGAAGTGTGAAGATGCAACAATTAGAAGCAATCATTTGGTCATACTGGGTAGACTCATCAACTATCTATGATGCTAGTAGTACAACCTCCTAATTTTATTGCTCTCAATAACTTTTCTGTTGTTGGCCTGTTTATCTGTGTCTTGGCTAGAATCAACTCCTTACATGTCTTCAGGACTGCTTTACAAATTCCTCATACTCTTCAAAGTTCCAGTTTACATGAAAGTTCCAAGAAGCCCATCCTGACATATGTACACTTAGAAAGCTTTGGTTGTATTACTGCCAGTGATATTCTGTGATAACTAAATTTTACTGTTGATTTTTTTGCATCTGAAATCAACATAAAAGCTAGGCTCTGTAAAAGTCTGTAAGAACATTTCCAGGAAGAAGTAATTGAGCAGAAAATCATCTTTCTCAAAGTCGGCAAAACCATCGTATAGTGGTCCATATAAGGAGAGGGCCAAACAAGAAGCCTGCTGTTGTCTTCCTTTGTTTCCTACTGGTGAGTGAGTCTACACTCTTGTTGCTGCTCCATTTTTTGCTAACATCAGATTGGGTCTGCTGAGGCATCCAGTTCTGTACAGCTACTAAATGCTGAACTTCTCTAGCATGTAGATAGCCGTTGTTGGAGCATTCACTCCCGATCATTAAAGCCAATTTAATAAATTCCAATTTAATATATATGCATGTATATATAATATTGTATGTATTGTATGCATACTTTAAACTTAGAATTTAAAATGTCAAAACTCGTAAAATAGGAATTCCACGCAATGCGGAAAACTGTGTAATGGAGGAAGCATTTTAAACATACAACCACTAATAATTTCATTACTGGGTAAAATGAAAGCTCATTTGATGAGCATTATAGCTAAGCAGGAAATATTATTTACAACTACAATATTTAATTCTTTTTGAAAAGGTTTCATGTATCTATGTGTGGCTTAGAATTTACTGTGGAGTCAAGGATGTCCTCGAGCTTCTGATTTGCCTGTCTCCACATCCTGATGGCTGGGATGAAGGCCTGGCCTCATTTTACCCGGCTTATGAAAAGCTGAGGATCAAGCACAGGACTTCATGCACACAAAGCAAACATTCTGCCAACTTAGCTGCATACTCAGTGTGTATAGTTAAATGTCCATAGATCAATTCTAATATGGCCCATGGATGAAATTGACCTGTCTGCATGGAATACAGTTTTGGCTGAACTTAACTTTAGAGCACCAGAAACACTGGAAAGACATTTTCAAAGAGTTGGAAAAAGATGTTTTGTCTTCAATTTCATATCATAATGAATTTTTGTTTAAAGTGAAATTATTTTATAGTATTTGAAGGTTTGCCAGTTATATTGCTTAATAATTTGTACTTTAACAGTTCTAGAAAGGAATTGGTCTAAGATAAGAGAAAAATAGTGTAAGAGAAAACACAATACATTTGTATTGAGAAAATAAATATATCCATAAAACTATATATGCATTATTTTTAATGAAAATGATTTCAAGGTGTTTATATGTGTATTAAAATATCAGCTTGAAGCATCTAAATGTACACAGTATGGTGCTTTCAGTTTCAGAGATGTTATAGATCTAGGTCATTTAGAGATTCACCAACCTGACTCGTTTTTTTTTTCTTTTTTTTTTCATTTTTTTTATTTTATTGAGAATAAGAAAAAAAAAGTTTCCGCCTCCTCCCAGCCTCCCATTTCCCTCCCCCTCCCCCACTCTTCCCCCC
>NW_026068189.1:1615446-1631682 GCF_014885135.2 Alexandromys fortis
TTTGCCCTGCCGATTCGGATTCGGTCCTAGAGCCCGAACAGGCTGGGCTGGGAGATGTTATGTGGTCCAAGAGGGAAGGGAGTCAGACGGAAGGGGCGGGGAGGGTTGTGGATGCAAGCTGGGTGGGATAGGAAGAGAGAGGAAGTATCGGACAGAGTAGCCCCTGAGGATGACCAGGAAGTGTAGGAGGGGTGTCTGAGTTCCCTGTCCCGGGCTGCTGCCGTGGTCAGGAACTCACTCACCCCAGTGATGTCTCTCCTGGTGCCTGGACCGGAACTCTCAAGTTTTGATTTTAGTAAAATAGAGGCTTTTTATAAAATAACTGACCAGGACCAAATCGGAGAGCATTATCTAGGTAAGGCGGTGGATATAGTTAGTACAACGATTATAAAGGGAAACCCACAAAGTTATAATTTGGGGGGCAAGGTTAAATTAGTTTATATCCTGTCTCAATGATAGCAAGACTAAATTTTGTAAGAGACATCTAGCAGGTACCTCATCCATCCAAGCAAACAAGTATTCCATACAAGAGTGAAATTTAGCCATTAGCCTGTTTAATCTGTGGCCTTGCAGAAATAATTAAGGCAGTAAAACATTTTACAACAATCAGCAGTATTTAAGACTAGCTAAGCATGAGGAGTCAGAAGCTGGCAGAGTTCCGTGAGTTCAAGGCTGTGTAACAGCCCTGGCTGTACTGGAACTTGCTCTGTAGACCAGGATGGCCTCAAACTCACAGAGATCTATCTTAAAGGTGTGTACCATCACACCCAGCACAGGGACAATTTTCAATCATCCACCACAATACCCATGCCCCAGAAACCATTAGCCACCAGCAGTAGCTCAGGGAGGGATGGGACATTCCTTGTCCATGATGCAATGTCAACCACGGGCCTGTCTTCTGCAGATAACTACAGCTGCAATGAGATCACGGGGCAGTGGCTAGGTCATATCCAGACTATTCCTCTTTGCTGCACATGCATGTATTCTTTTCTCTTGCATTCTTTCTGCTCCCTTTTGGAGATGTTCCCTAACCCTTAAAGGGGGTAAGATATCTTACTTATTTAGGGTTGGGCCTCCACCACCCCTTATTCTCAGCACTTGGTCCAGTTAATTTCTGTAGAAAGGGGCTGCTTTGAGGTAGACAGGGTGCAGAACTAATGTTACTCGGTACAGTGGAGAATGGGCTTCTCCTGATGCTTGCTGACCTCCTGCATTGCTTTTCTTGGGATAGCCTTACTATAGCACTGGCCATATTATTTATTCACCAGATGGGGCATGCTCTTCTTATCCATCTGTAGGAGTTTCTTGTATATTGAATCTAAGGACCCTTCATTTGTCAATATTAAGTGCAAATATTGACTTTTGGTTTTTCACGTGCCCTTTAATTCATTTTAATATTTCTACAGAAAGATTCTCTCCAAATGTTTATAGAGTCATATCTGTTCATTTTTTGCAGTTACCACTATTTGTAGCATTGCTTCAAAGTGACTTTTGGGTGGCCCCTTCTGTTATTTTGAAGCCAAATTTTTCTTAGAATGAGAGAAGTTGAATTTTAATATCTCTGATATTATTATCTCAATCTCTCTGTTCCTTGATGCCTTTTTGCTTTTCATTATAGCACACTATGTGAAAGCTGAGCTTGTAGGTTTACATGTGGCCTGGTATTTTCACTTTTTAAATACATCCTTTATACCCTGCTAGAGCTAGGAAGACATTTGTCAATACCTAGAACAAACAGACCATAGTGTAAAATAAACTGCAGTGTCTTTGGGTTGTGAGGCTTGTGGGAAGAAATTAGTCTCAATTAATGTTCTCAAAAGTCAGGAGAATAAACAAGCCAGGAAAGGGGAATTGGATCTTCAGAGATCAAATAGGATATTCAGTTTCAGGTTCTTTGATCAAGGGATAGCACATTATTTTAATCTACTTGCTTTATTATAATTATGGGTATGTCCATGTGCTGGTGTGGCATGTATGTTATGGCTGAGTAACTAGGTATTCCTGTGGGATTTCTAACAGTGGGAGCGAGGGCTGTCTCTGATTCATTTTCTTTTAGTTCTTACTCTATTTTCATTTCTTAATTTCATCTATTTTACTTTACATACATCCCAGTACATCTCTCCCATTCTCCCCCTTATTGATTTATAGGATTTACATAGAAAATTGTCCATCCTATCAAAAGCAATCTACAGATTTAACACAAATCTCCATCAAAATTCCAATATAATTCTTCACAGACCTTGAAAGAGCAATATGCAATTTCATATAGAAAACCAAAAATAAAATTCAGGATATATAAAACAATGCTTTACAGTAAAAGGTATCTCTGTCCCTGATTTCAAACTGTACTACAGAGCTATAGTAATAAAAATCATGTGGTCTTTGCATGTGTTATAGCTCTGGAGAGAAAGGTATCCCAACTGTTAGGAAGCCAGGCTATAATGGAAGCTGTGTTCTGGTGGGGGATGGCTTTCCCTCAGGATGTAGCGATTCTGCTCCTCTCCCAGATAAAGCCCTTATAGCTGAGCTCTACGCCATTCCACTAAGAGAGTTCCCCTGTAGAGATGTCCATTGTCGCTCTGTTTTGTTCTTCTAAGGGAGTTTCTCAGCAGCACTCTGCTCTGCTCAGGCAAACAAAGGTCTTCATCTAAAACTCATTCAAGAGATTTTATTTGGGAGGGAGGAACCCAAGAGAGTGGCTGCCTCTGCCAGGGTGGAGGAGGGCAGCTGCCAACTGAACAGGCACAGGGCTTACAGAGGGCTGCTTAGGGGCAGAGTTTTGCAGGGAGAAGAGTATTAGAGTGGGAATTGGTCAGATTTCAATCTCCTGACTTTGCACAAGATCAGAAATTGTTTAGATTCTGTGCTCAGGGGTTGGTTTATTTTCCTGCTCAGGGATTGAGTGCTTTCTGCTAAGGGATTGGTTGGTTTTATGCTCAGTTGGTCAGAGGCAGATTGTGTATCTTTGGCTCTGGCTTTAGGGCCAAAGTGTATTTCTTTAACTTTTTAACATGTTGGCTTTAGTTTCAGGGTCACGGAGTATGTTTTTATTAGCTCTGGTGCCAGGACCAAAGTATTTTTCTTTGGCAGTGGTTTTAGGGTCATGGTGTGTTCCTTTGTTTCTTGTCTCAGTGCTTAAGTGTGTTTCTTTCACTGGCTCTGGTTTCAGGGTCAGGGTGGGTTTCTTTGGCTGGCCCTTTTACCCTATAGTACTATCATAAAAACACACGTTGATCAATGGAATTGAATCAAGGGCATAAATTTAGACATCTATGGACACCTGATTTTTCATAAAGATGAAGAAAGAAATTAAAGAAGATACCAGAAGATGGAAAAATATCTCAAGTCCATGGGTAGGTTTGGGTTATCAAAGTAAAAAATGGCCATCTTACAAAAAGCAATCTATAGATTTAATGCAATGCCCATTAAAAAATTCCAAGACAATTCTTTACAAAGCTTGGAAGAAAAATATTCAACTCCATATGGAAAAACAAAAAAATTCAGGATAGCTAAAACAATCCAGTACAATAAAAGAACTTCCAGAGGTATCACCACCCCTGATTTTAAGATTTACTACAGAGCTACAGTAATAAAAACCATATAGTATTGGAATAGAAATAGACATGCGGATCCGTGGAATAGAATTGAAGATCCAGATGTAAAACCACACACCCATGAACACCTGATTTATGACAAAGACGACAAAAATTATATAACAGATAAAAGAAAGTATCTTCAGCAAATCGTGCTGATCTAATTGGAGGTTGGCATGTAGAAGAATGCAAATTGATCCATATTTAATACTCTGCAGAAAACTCAAGTCCAAGTGGATCAAAGACCTCAACATAAATCCAGATACATTGAACCTGAGAGAGGAGAAAATGGAAAATAGTCTTAATCTCATCGACACAGGAGAACTCAAATAGCACAGGCACTAAAACTGACTATTAATAACTGAAAGCTCATGAAATTCAAAAGTTTCTATAAGAAAAAGAACAAAACGGCAGCTGAGAGGAGAAAATATCTTTACAAATCTGATATGTTATAGAGGGCTGGTTTCCAAAATATATAAAAACTCAAGAAACATGATTTCAACAAACCAAATAATTCAACTTCAATATGGGGTGCAAAACTAAACACAGAAGAATCTCAAATGATCAAGAAACACTTATGGAGATGTTCAACATCCTTAACCATTAGTAAAAATGCAAATCAAAACAACTCTGAGATACCATTTTACACTTGTCAGAATGACTAATTCAAATTACAACTCACGCTGGTAAGGATGTGGAGCAAGGAGAGCACTCCTCCACTGATGTAGGGAGTGCAAACTTGTACAGCTGCTTTAGAAGTCAGTGTGGTGGTTCCTCAGAAAACTGGGAATTAATCTAGCACAGGACCCAGCTATACTGCTCTTGAGCATATACCCAAAGGAGGCTCAATCATACCAAAAGTGCACTTTCTTAACTATATTCATAACAGCTTTATTTGTAATAGCTAGAACTTGGAAACAACCCAGAAGTCCCTCTACAGAGTAATGAATAAAGAAAATGTGGTAGTTTACATAACGGAGTATAACTCAACTGTTAAAAACAGGGACATCAGGAAATTGGAAGGCAAATGGGTGGAACTAGAAAATAATCACCCTGAGTGAGATAACCCAAACTGATAAAGGCAAGCTTTGTGTGTACTTACTCATAAATGGATATTAACTATAAAATTAAGGATAACTATGCTACAATCTACAGAACTAGAAAGACTTGGTAATTAGAAGAGGTCATTGTGGGGGACTCCCAGATCTCCTTGGGAATGGGAAATAGAAAAGACTTCTCTGACTCTTTTACCTGCTTTGGAGACTTTTTTTCTTCTACTGGCTAACCTCATCCCGTCTTGATGGGAAGGTATGTGCCTGGCCTTATTATAGCATATTATGCCATGTTTGATTAATGTCTGTGGGAGACATACTCTTTTCTTAGATAAGACAGAGTGGAAGGTAGATCTGTAGAGAGGCTAGGTGGGGTAGAGACTGGGGGAGGTGAGGGAGGGGAAACTGTGGTCAAGATGTAACATATGAGGGAATAAAAAAATAAAATTAAAAAATAAAGGTAATAATAACACCTTTAACTTTGCCACTCCAGTAAATAAACTAATTAAAACACCTAATTTAGGGTGGGAAGATGGCTCAGTAAGGGTACTTGCAGTCAAGCCTGATGACCTAAGTTTCTCTCCTGAAACCCATGCTGCAGAAGAGAGCTGACTCTTATAACTTGTCCTTTGACCTCCATAAGTGTTCACCTACACTCACAAAGACTTTCAAATGCATACACAATAAATAAAAATAATTAAAATTATAAAATAGAATTTTTAAGAAACACCTGCAATGGTTTTGTGTTAATTCTTCTTTAACATCATGAAAAGAAATATTGCGTTTCCATATTTGAGACAGAGTTTCACTATGTATAACAGGCTCACCTCAAACTCACAGGTATTAGCCTGCATCTGCCTCCCTAGCTCTGGGACCACAGTCAGCTCTGAAAAGAAATCATTAGAACTTTTCAGTATATTTTCCTTGTGTGTGCCAATCATCCTTTGATCAGTAGGAACTGGATGGTGCTCTTCATGGAGAATCTGTAATTTTTGCATTGCTATTTTCAATATTTTCTGAAATACTTAGTGATTTCTGTTTTATTGTAGCTACTAGTTACTGCTTCCTTATAGCTATATGTATCTAAGTACCAAATAAAATCATCGAGTACTACGTTGTAACCTTGGTCTACTGTTATTTCAAGTCTAGTCTGACTTAGCCCTTTTCAGAGACTATAAATAAAAACCTAAACCAGGCAGTTTACCAGTTTAATTCTCATCAAAACCAAGAGGCAGATGCAGGCAGGGGAATATACCATGAGAGGAGAACTTGAGGGCCCTGAACCTTGGTGCAGGTGTCGCTGAGCTGAACCACAGGAAAGGCTGTCAGAGTGTTAGTTCTCACTGTCCTTCAATATCGAGTACAGCCAACCACACTGACTTTCCAGATGCCCAGAGTTCCGATGAGGACCATTGTCAGAACGGGTGTGTGCACTGTAATGAGATGGCATATGTAACTGGAAAGCTGGAGTGCAGGATAAGGGAAGAGATGAGCACTGCAATGGAGATGCCATGTGCCAGTGTGCCGAGTAGTCTTATCAGATCTTGTTGCCACCCGAGGTATACTTTGCATTACTTTCACAACCACCAGACAACCGTGAAGGTCCCTGATATAAACCAATGGTTAAAAGAAACATTGGAACTGTGAAATGTGTAATAGTTTAATATCCCTATATTATCATATCAAAATATGGAAAGGACAGAGGTGATAGTTCAGTTGGTAAAGCTTGATTGAGGACCCAAAACTGAGCCTTGAAACACATGTCAAAACAGTCAGGTGTGGCCGGATGGTGGTGGCACACGCCTTTAATCCCAGCACTCGGGAGGCAGAGGCAGACAGATGTCTGTGAGTTCGAGGCCAGCCTGGTCTACAAGAGCTAGTTCCAGGACAGGAACAAAAAAATAAAATAAATAAATAAGTAAATAAATAAATAAATAAATAAATAAATAAATAAATAAATAGAACTACTGAGAAACCCTGTCTCAAAAAATCAAAAACAAAACAAAACCAAACAACAACAACAACAAAAAAACCACAGTCAGGTGTGGTGATATGCCTTTGTAATCCCAGTACTAGGACTGGGGGGGCTAGATAGAGACAAGTAGGCCACTGGTGCTGATGGGACAGCTAGCCTAGCCTATTTGGTGACCTTCAGGTCAGTGACATGTATTTCATCAAAAAAAAAAAAAAGAACAAACCCAAGGTGGACAGTGTCTGTTGAACACGTGATAGTGACTTATGGCCTCCACATGCATATGCAGACAAACGCCCACATACCTTTACACATATGAATACACGAGGTCCTTAGGTGTTTGTTTACATATGGTTACTATGGTGGTTAATATAGATGGCTAGCAACAGTATCTAAACCTTCTAGGAGACAATCCTCTGGGTGTGCCTCCTAGAGAGTTTCTAGATTAGACTAAATGACGTAGAAAGACCCTCCCTAAATGTGGGCAGAACCTTTCTATCAGTTGTGGGGCGCCTAAAGTAAGAATGAGAAATCACACTGAGCATCCATCTCTCTCCACTTCTAGCCCATGGGTGCAGTGTGACCATGTGACCAGATACATCATGCTCCTGCCATCCTCCTTCTCCACCACGGTAGACTGTATCATAAAACACCGAGACAAAATTAGCTCTTTCTAAGTGGCTTCTGTCACAAAAGTGCACAAAGTAATAAATGCAATTGTTAAATCAGTCCTGGGTCGCATGCGAATCCAATCTCATAGGAACGTTAAGATGTTTTGTCACCATCATTGATTATAACTGAGCTGAAAACGTTGCTGAAAGACTGGGACAGCTTCTCTCACATGTCTTTACTCTCCCTCTTCCGGAAGCCTCATGCCAGGAATGTGAAGAACCCTAGTGGGATACTACATAGGGTGCAGCTACTGCAAAGCAGGCCCCTCTGTCCCACCCCGCCCAGCCAGCCCAGTAGGGCCCAGCCCCTCTTTTCCTTTGTGCTGGTATCTGCACACAAGCAGGCTGTTCAGGTGTCTGCACTTTCCTAGAGAGATGTCCAGGTGTCTTCAGCACACATTTGTCTGAAGCCTCACCTTTAAAGAAACATACATTTGGCTGTGTCCAAAATTGTACACGACCAACGTCTCCACCTAGGGTGATGTTAGGGTACAAAAAACCTGTAGTGGGTTTGCTGTTCTGGGACATCGGGGCTCACTTTTCATTTTGATGAGTGCTACTCAGAGCGCTACTCTGGTAATGACACACGAGGAAGGAGCACAACAGTCTCTGTCCTTAGCATTGCTGGCTACAGACACCATGACCACTGAGAACTCTAGGCTGGCAGTGCTCAGGGGAGGCATGAAGGATAACATGGAGGATTAGGGGATCCTGGTATCTCTGGCCATCAGGGGATGATCATATAAGTCAAATACTTGCTCTTCTCTTGCAGGGGACTTCACCTGTGGAGGTTGGAGATCTTTCCTGCCCACCATTTTTTAGGGTAATGTGATGGTGATGGATCCATCACAGGGTAAGGTGAAAGTCAATTTTCTTTTGTGTTCCATTATCAGAGTTGTGAGGACCAGAGACTGAGCATTGGCAGACTTAATAAACCATGCTTCACAACCACAGGTTAACTAAACAAACAACAGAAAAAGGCAGAGAAAGGAGACTTGCTCAATGTTTTTTACATTGGAAAGACAGATAATTCTGCTAAACTCCTAAGTTCATCTTTAATGCCCTGACATGAGAGTTCAGTTGAAGAAGAAGACGAGCATTATGAATAACTAAACAGTCCAGGTCAGTCCAGGACAGGGTGTGATCCCTCCTGCATCATTGTCTCAGCTCCAGTTATTCTTGCAAGGCCACTTCCAATTTGTCAGAACCATGTGAAATTTCTTTATAAGAACCAAATTCCCCCTGATGCTGGCAGCAGGCTTCAATCTTACCCCTCTCCTCATGTGAAAGTATTGGGGAAATTCCCGGTCTTAGAGTCTGTTGTCCCGTAGTCTGATAGTCAAAGAGCAGGGCACAAATGTCTCTTTACAATACCTTCAATTGGATGGGTGGCTCAGTGGGTAACACGTTTTTCACTGAGTTTGGCTCCTCCAGAATACTCATAAGAGCCTGACATAAATGCACACACTTCTGTGGTCCCAACGTTCTTGCAGAGTGATGGGAGGCAGAGAAATGAAAATGCCCAGAAGCTCACAGGCCAAAGAGCCTAGAGTATGCAAGGAAAAACAAAAGACTCTATTTCAAACAAGGCAAAAGGTGAGTGCTGACCTCCAAGTTTGTCCTCTGACCTCCATGCTCCTGCTATGGCATATGTTTATTTGTACTCGCACAGAGGAACATGCATACATACATACATACATACATCACACACACACACACACACACACAAAAAAAAAAAAAAAAAAACACATAGAACATCTTCATTCCTCCCAGGATGGTTTTAGTACCTTGCATATATTCTTCCAAGAAGACCAAAGACACTGAAAAAAATCATTCTTTGGTTTTCTTTCTGCTCCTCCTTCCTCAGAAATTCATTATATATCCTGGATTGACATATTATTCAGTTGTAAGAGATCATTCAAAGTACTTCCATCAGTTTCTGTAAGTTTTTGGGGGCGTACATATGACCCCATTTGTTGATGGCTATCTTTTGAATGTAGGCCTTAATTTTCAACTACAGAACAAATGGAAAAATGTTTTCCATGTCTTATTACAGTAACTGTGATTACTACCAGCGGGAAAGGTGGCTCCTTTGTTCCCGTCAGAGCAGCAGCCTTCTGTGTTCCTGCTTCACAGCCATCGTAAAATGTATACTTTCTGGATGACCACATATTGAGGAATAAATACTATAACTTCCTCCTACATAGACATCCAATAGGGCCTCCTTCACAATCATTTTATAGTTTTAAAAATAGTCCCATCTTTTCCTCAAGATCTTGTTTTCTGTTTCAGAAAGAGTTATTGGTCTTCTTCATGGTGAGAAAAATAGCATCCCAAGTATAGAATAAAGCTTATTTCCCAGTGTTGAGGGAGGCCAAGGGAGGCATTGAAGTGGGATATGCAACTTTGCTGTGCCTTGTGAATAGCTCTGGTTAGAGTCCATCTCTCAATATTTTCTATATGCTTCTCACTGTAAAAATGCATCTTACAAAGGAATGCAGAAACAATAAACCCAGGGAATAACTCCATCTTCAAAAAGAATAATATTTTTGTGCCTCTACGTGTACATGCATATGTGAGTGTGGGCAGCTGTGGAGACCAGAAGAGAATCTTATCAAGGACACGAGTTTGCTTCTCAGTACCTTATCAAGCAGCTTACAGCTACCTATACATCCAACTCCTGGGGATTGGATACTCTTTTCTGGACTCTGTGGACACTTGCACATAAGTGTTCTCGTGTGTGTACGTGGGTGTGTACGCATGCGCACACATGCACACACACATACATAACCAATACAGAATCTATAAAAAAGAAACTTGGTTCCTCCCTTCAGCTAGAAGACAGTTGAGAAGATGCACTGCAAGGAACTGGAGTTTGTCCAGCAGACTCGTGAGAGGAAAAAGACTGAATCCTAGTACCAGCTGGAACAGGAACTTGTCTCTGAAAATCTTTGCAGGGAAAACAGTAGCCCTAACTTTGATGGGTAGGACCACAACTTGACCAGGACTGCTTAGCTATTCATATCTCTTGCCATCCTTTTTAACCTGAACAGCATCACACTGCTCTGAAGATGGGCTTGCGTCTGTTTGAATCTCTTCTCGATGTGTAATATTGAATACATCCCCTTTCTTATACGGCCCCTCCACTATTCAGTCTCTAGTTGGCCTTTTGAGAACAGGTGGCCAAGTCTAACCTATTAAGCCTGCCAGAACTGGATCCTGATCTTGGATACCTCCAGTTACACTTGAATTTTTTGAGAATCCCACAAATAAAACTATAGCAAAATAAAATCGTAGGAGCACTGTGGGGGAGTGTGCCTTGCTGAAGATAAGTTTGTCTGGCACGACTTGGGTCTTTGAACTGTCCGCCTGGTGAGTCCTCTCAGCATTCCAGCTGTGTTCATACTTTGTCCCTCATTTGAGATCTTGTGGCTCTGGATTATTTAGTTGAACC
The DNA here is from genome assembly GCF_014885135.2 of Alexandromys fortis. Taxonomy (NCBI): domain Eukaryota; kingdom Metazoa; phylum Chordata; class Mammalia; order Rodentia; family Cricetidae; genus Alexandromys; species Alexandromys fortis. Next base: position 1,626,189 of record NW_026068189.1, read on the forward strand.
AGTACTGTTCGTAGATGAATGAATGCAGGGTCTTGCACTCGATCTGAGGAACCTACCAGGGGATACCCCTAAAGAAGAGTGGCTCTTCCTCCCTCAGCAGCCATCAGCTTTCTGCAGTTCCTCAGCTAGGTTGGTACCTCAGTAGACTTTTCCTCATCTATGCTGGAATTCTTGACTAGCTCAATCTTGTGTAGGTAACTAAAGCTGCTATGAGTTTATGTGTGCTATAATGACACCACGTCCAGAACACAGCATTTTATGACTCCTCCCCATCCTCTGCCTCACATCCCTCCTGACCCCTCTTCTGCAATGTCCGCAGTGCCTTGGGGAGGCAGGTCTGGGTTGGGGTAGGTGTCCCATCTATGCTTGAGCACTCAGCATCCATGTTCTTAGCACTTTGGACAGTTGAGTCTGTACTTTTTGCTAACTTCTCATTCTCGTCTTTCCACAGGTATCTCAGTTTGTCTCCAAGAGCAATTCCACTTTACTCAGCTTGCCTTCTGCATTGAATCCCTTAAAATAATTTTTAGGGGTAGCAATTTTTTTTTTGGTTTTGCAGGTAAAGCTTTTTTTTTTTTTTTGGTCTCACTAAAAGAAAAATGATCTGGTTGCCAGGATTCTCCTTGTGCTGAAGGCAGTGGACTGTAACAAATGTCAAATAATCCCTTCTTGTATCATTCAAATATTCAGAATTAAGGATCTACTCAACAAGAAGCCAGCAATTCTAAAATTTGCCACTTGTTTCAGTTGTGTGCAGAGACCCATGTTAACTGGCATGATTTTTCTAGTTTGTTCTACATGTTTTAGCATCCTTGTATCCTGATGACTCAAGCATGTGCCCAGACGAGCAGCACACTACTCTGTGCTTGAGCCACTCTTATCTTTTTCTCTAGAAAGCCTATAGATTACCACATCTGTTCACATATATACAGTCCCAGAACAGCCCAAGTGACATTGAAGAACTGCAGAAATTTTAGAGCAACTCACAGGCACAATCTTTGCCTTGAACCTTGCTGTAGTACACAAAGATGTAACTTCTAGTTTTGCTTCCTAGTGTTGATTTTATGTCACCTTGGTCTTGAGGTAATCCCTTGGATTTCGTCAGAGATTGATTGCCTAGTTTGGATGCCAAGAAGTTCCTAAGACATCAGTATCAAATAATGCTCATGTTCATGAGTGCAGAGATCCTTGATTGGAACCGTAGAGTCCTGGGAATCATACATATGTCTTGGAATAGTAACTGAGCATCTTCAAGTCTCAGTCTTCCCTTCAGTGACATAGGTTAGGTCTTTTGTATAAATATTTAGCTAGAGAACAAATTCAATTGTTTTGCAGAATATAAGATATGGGGCATCCTTCAATGTGTTTTATGTAATTATATTTTATCACTTTTATTGTTATATGTATAGTATCTTAATATTGTGCCTCCTAGAACTCCTCAACATTACTTCTTTCTGAAACTTCACCTAGAAATTGGCCTTCTCAAGAATCCTGAGGACTCAACTTAGCTTATAGATATATCTTGCCAATTTCTATGCTAGTGTTTTTGTGACATTTCCTGTAAGGGTCCATGTTTAGGTTTTATTCTTATAAAGGTTTCGGTCACTTTGAAATAGGGTGATTTTGAATCATAATCTAAATAAAATTATTACTTCAAAAATTGTCTTTGGTATTTTATTATAGTGTCATGAAGCCTCTGAATGAAAGCCACCAGGGAAAGTAAACTATGCGGGGAGATTAGAGATAAATTCTGAGGTATAAAATACACAGCTCTTCTGCAAAGAATTAGAGTGAGGGGCTTGAGAGATGGTGAGACAGGCACAAACATACATGTATGTGGCTGTGAAGGCAGAAAAGAAAGAATAATCTGATGAAGGAGTATATGTTAGTGGTGTTGAGTTATACAGCACAGCTTGGATGGTGGCAGAATGAGTCGAGGACTCTCATAATCTTGGGAGGTTGATGAAGAAAATGTGTGGGTTAGGATATTACAATTCCTTTTCCCAGACTTCAAGTTAAATCATCATTCCTGGACTGCTCACCAGGTCCGCAATCATGGGTGAAATTCTGAGCACAAATCCTTTCACACCGAGAAGACTCACATTCTAGACCAGTGGTTCTTAACCTTCTTTTTTTATTTATTTATGTATTTATTTATTAAAGATTTCTGCCTCCTCCCTGCCACCGCCTCCCATTTCCCTCCCCTCCCCCAATCAAGTCCCCCTCCCTCGTCAGCCCAAAGAGCAATCAGGGTTCCCTGCCCTGTGGGAAGGTCCAAGGGCCACCCACCTCCTTCCAGGTCTAGTAAGGTGAGCATCCAAACTGCCTAGGCTCCCACAAAGCCAGTATGTGCAGTAGGATCAAAATCCATTGCCATTGTTCTTGAGGTCTCAGTAGTCCTCATTGTCCACTATGTTCAGTGAGACCGGTTTTAACCCAGGCTTTTTCAGACCCAGTCCAGCTGGCCTTGGTGAGTTCCCGATAGAACATCCCCATTGTCTCAGGTGTAGGTGCACCCCTCGCAGTCCTGAGTTCCTTGCTCATGCTCTCTCTCCTTTTGCTCCTGATTTGGACCTTGGGATTTCAGTCTGGTGTTTCAATGTGGATTTCTGTCTCTGTCTCCTTTCATCGCCTGAAGAAGGTTAATATCCAGGAGGATGACTATATGTTTTTCTTTGGGTTCACCTTCTTATTTATCTTCTCTAGGATCATGAATTATAGGCTCAATGTCTTTTATTTATGGCTAGAAACCAATTATGAGTGAGTACATCCCATGTTCTTCTTTTTGGGTCTGCCTTACCTCACTCAGAATAGTGTTTTCTATTTCCATCCATTTGCATGCAAAATTCAAGAAGTCCTTGTTTTTTACTGCTGAGTAGTACTCTAATATGTATATATTCCATACTTTTTTCATCCATTCCATTGAAGGGCATCTAGGTTGTTTCCAGGTTCTGGCTATTACAAACAATGCAGCTATGAATATAGTTGAGCATATACTTTTGTTGTATGATAGGGCATCTCTTGGGTATATTCCCCAGAGTGGTATTGCTGGGTCCAGGGGTAGGTTGACCCCGAATTTCCTGAGAAACAGCCACACTGCTTTCCAAAGTGTTTGCACAAGTTTGCATTCCCACCAGACTTCTTAATGCTATGGTCCTTTAATGCAATTCCTGGTGTTGTGGTCACAACCACAGGTTGAGAACCACTGTTCTAGATAGGGAAAAGACAGATAATTAATTGGTTGTTGTAACAAAAACATTGTAATAATTGAGCCTGGGAAGATTTAATACCAACTGTTACTCAAATGAAGAAAACATCTCAACAAGAAAATAATGTGGCATGTGTTTTCATCGATAGACATGTCTTCTCCATTGTCTGCATCTGTACAAGTTGAAGGGTTCCTTCTGTCCTATGCACACAGTGTGACAGAATGTGTTCTTCCTGGAGGATCAGGATATAGAGCTCCCCACACTCTGGCTAGCATGTGGGAGCTCACAGTTGTGAACTGATATGCCAGCACTTTCATTTTCCTATGGATTTGATTGTTTCTGGGACTGTCAAAATGATGAGCATAAAATTGGTTTACTTTAAGCTAAAAGATTGTGTGAGCTTTATTTTTGGAGATTACAAGTCTAAAATAAAGGAGTTAGCAGGTCAACACTTCTGAATGCTCTAGGGAAGAGCTCAACCTTCCTGTTTCAATATCATTGGTGGCTCCTGACTTTCAGTGGCTTGTGGCAGCATGATCATGTGCTTTGACACCATTCTCATGAATTTCATTCTTGTGTTTGCCTCCATTCCTCTTTGTATAGTACAGCATTTACTAAAAAAGACTTTGAAAGAATGCATATACTTTATGTACATGAGACGTGGTTTCATGTGTAAGAAGAAAGGCAAACAATCTAATAGAAAAGTCATTTATCTTTCCCCCAAATTCAGGATGACTTCATCTTAATTACTTAGTTTCCTTTCACTAAAACATATTTTGTTTAAAATAATGCCCCAATGTTATCAGACATATTACATGCTAATTTAAAACTAAAACAAATAATAATAAATTAAAAGACCAATATAACAAAACTAAAAAACATTGTTATAAAATTAAGATCACAAATGGTCTTAAATTTTTAGTTTAAATGTAATTTAAAAATGAAAAAGAAAAAATACACTCATGATCCCTTGATGTGGGAGTGTCATATATCAATCTGTTGATTTCATTGGTTAAGTAATAAACCAACTTCTTGGCCTCATAGCTTAGAACATAGGTGGGTGGAATAAACAGAATAGGATGCTGGGCGGAAGAGGAAGTGAGGTCAGATTCTGCTCTGCTCCCGGACAGACCAGATAGCTCTGCTCTGGAGCAGAGACACCATGATGGACGGAGGCTAGACTCTTCCCGGTAAGTGCACCTTGGGGTGCTTACACACATTATTAGAAATGGGCTAGCCCAGGTGCAAGAATTAGCCTATAAGGGCTAGAGTTCATGGGCCAAGCAGTTCTTAAATGAATACAGTTTGTGTGTTGTTATTTCGGGCATGAGCTAGCCAAGCGGCCAGGGTGTGGCGCCCAGACGTGTGGCTAACTGAATCCACAAAAAGCCTGAGAAAGCTTGGGAAAGAATGGAGTGAAGCATGTTTTCTTGGTAGCAGTGATTTCTCAAGTCTGCTCTGCTTGCTAGAGGCAAGCAAGCGCTCTCATCTAAGAGAGGCTTCCTGACTCAGCTTTAGCTGCAAAACCCTGCAGCTCATTAAGAGGTCCTGCCACGAAACACTTAAACGGTGTTGGTGAAAAGCTGAACGCATGCTTTTCGGTTTTCAGCCATAGCAGGAAAAAAGTTGTGCTGTTTAAAAATGCCGGATTTCTGGGCCGTCCTGCCAGGGCAAACTCTGACTGAGGCAGGAGGGCCAACTACAGAGAGAGGACTTGAGTGTTGTCTATTGTAGCTCGCTGGCTGGCAGGGACCTTGAAACGCCATAGAATTGTGGTATAAACATGGCTCTCCTCCATAAGGCTGGAAAGCTAAGGAATGGACTGCATCTAGCTGGCAAAGCCACGGCTTTAATCCTACCCATATTGCTCAGTAAATTAAAGACTCATGTGTTCAGAAAAAAAGAGATATATAGTAAAGAGAGATTCAAAGACAAAATTTTAAATGATTTACAGTGTGTTAAAAATATATGCAAGCTAAAAGTTAAAAATTCTTAAAAAAAAAAGTAAAAAAAAGAGAAGTTGTGTGTGGTAGTACACGCCTTTATTCCCAATGCTTGGGAGGCAGAGGAAGATTGACCTCTGTGACTTCAAGGTGTGGTAGCACAGGCCTTTAATCCCAGTGCCTAGAAGGCAGAGACAAACAGATCTCTGTGAGTTCAAGGTCTAGTAGCAAACACCTTTAATCCCAATGCCTGGGAGGCAGAGACAGGCAGATCTCTGAGAGTTCAAGGAGAGCCTGGTCTACAGAGTTATTCCAGGTCAAAGAGATACAGAGAATATAAAA
>NW_026068189.1:1634518-1636921 GCF_014885135.2 Alexandromys fortis
AATAGTCAAGTTTGTAGTCATGTTAGTTAGATTTTCTAGATATATAGATATATATTTCAGTTAGATTGGCATTCTTCATATTTTTCAAAGACTACGGAATATGCTATTAAATGTTTTAATAACTTAGGACTTCTCATGACAATGAGACACTCTGCTCCTGGCAGCACCAATCTACTTCAAGAGGAAGATGGGCATCGAAGAGGATCCTTATGGAGTTTGATAGCCATTTGTGCAAGAAACTGCTGTTGCCTGGACTATTGCATAAACTGGACACAGAGAACCCGCAGAGAGAGGACTGCTGAACTTGCCTAAAGGTGAGATGATCTTTCGGGGTTCCTGATTCATGAAGGAGTCTGCAAGACATTCTTCAGGACAAGCAGATAGTGACTGCCTTTGAAATTTCCTGCTTTGTGGAAATGTCTGCTGGAAACTATGGGCCTGTAGGCTGAAGATGGATGCCCCAACGGTACAGAGGAACTTTGGGTGACTGTCCAGGCAGCGAGATGTCTCTATCATTTCTAGAGCTTTGGATTTCTTGTTGGCCTAGGTAATATTGTATCTTTCTGGATTCTTTGATGGAGTTAAGAATAGTTAGCTATAGTTATAGTTTTCCTTAGTTATGATATAGATTATTGTAATTTTTAATTGATAACTCTTTTGTTATATGTAATTTTGCTATGTTAAAGTTAAAACCTTCCTTTTTTTGTTTAAACAGAAAAAGGGGAAGTGATGTGGGAGTGTCATATATCAATCTGTTGATTTCATTGGTTAAGTAATAAACCAACTGCTTGGCCTCATAGCTTAGAACATAGGTGGGTGGAATAAACAGAATAGGATGCTGGGCGGAAGAGGAAGTGAGGTCAGACTCTGCTCTGCTCCCGGAGACTCGACAGCTCTGCTCTGGAGCAGAGACACCATGATGGACGGAGGCTAGACTCTTCCCAGTAAGCGCACCTTGGGGTGCTTACAGACATTATTAGAAATGGGCTAGTCCAGGTGCGAGAATTAGCCTATAAGGGCTAGAGTTCATGGGCCGAGCAGTTCTTAAATGAACACAGTTAGTGTGTTGTTATTTCGGGCATGAGCTAGCCAAGCGGCCGGGGTGTTGGGGACGCAGCCCCGCCGCTCCTAATTCAACAATCCCTAAAACATCTTCATGCTGAAATCATGTCATTCTAGGTAACAGATTCAGGGACACTGATGTCAACAGTCCTCAATAGAGGGGTTCTTAAGAAAAATTTATCTAAAACATTAAAATCAAGAATTTTATAAATTTAAAATCACTAAATTTCACGGGCTGGAGAGATGTCTCAGAAGTTAAGAGTTCTGGTTATCCTGTCAGAGGACTTATGTTCAATTCCTAGCACCCACATGACAACTTCAGTTAGGGGATCTGGTGCTCTGTTCCTGGCCTCTGTGTACACTAAGCACACATATGGTGTATGTACATACATCATACGTTCAGGTAAAACATTCAAACACATAAAATGAAAAAAGACTTATAAAATAATTAAAATTAAAAAAAATTATCTATATTTGCAAAGATGTTTTTCTAAATAAAGTTGCATCTCATGTCCTATCTTCACATTATGTGGGATGTCCTTCTGTATGTGTGTTACTTTTATTGGTTGACAAAGCTGTTTTAGTCAATGGCTTAGCAGAGTAATGTCAGATGGGAAATATGATATAGATAGATCGATAGATAGATAGATAGATAGATAGATAGATAGATAGATAGATAGATAGATAGATATAGAGAGAGAGCAGGCTAGTCAAGGAGAGATGTCACATAGCCACTGTAGGAGAAAGCTTTACTGGTAAGCCACAGCCTTGTGGTGATACATAGATGAATAGAAATGAGTTAATTTAATATGTAAGAGCAAGAAAGAAATGTGCCTAAGGCATTAGCCAAACAGTGTTATAATTAATATAGTTTCTGTGTGATTATTCGGGTCTGAGCAGCTGGGAATCAAAAGCACAGTCTCTGTCTACATTCCCATACATTCACACTCACTGCATCCATAAAATTAGATGACAATTCTTAGACATCAATCATCCCAACTGAATAACTGCCATGTAAAAGACTTGGGGCTTTGTAGTTGATCAATAGATGCATTTTTATGATATTAGTATAATTTTCTTTACCATATCATTATCATAGTAACAGCAATAAATAAATTATTTATATCAGTAATGTGGTAAAACATACATTTTCTTTTTTTTTTAATTTTTATTTATTTATTTATTAAAGATTTCTGTCTCTTCCCCACCGCCGCCTCCCCTTTCCCTCCCCCTCCCCCAATCAAGTCTCCCTCCCTCATCAGCCCAAAGAGCAGTCAGGGTTCCCTGCCCTGTGGGAAGTCCAAGGGCCACCCACCTCCATCCAGGTCTAGTAAGGTGAGC